>NW_006911903.1:101679-162310 GCF_000338995.1 Bipolaris sorokiniana ND90Pr | reverse complement strand
GACGAGATGGCTGAAGGCCTATGGACGTCCACGTCAGAAGGTAATGATCATCGCGGGGCTAGGTCACGTGATGTGCCATCCCGCCAAGGGCAACCATCCGAGGGATGGCAGGACGCCTTGGGATGGCAGCCATCCCCAACATCACAACCATCCCAGGGATGGCAGGGAAGTAAGGGATGGCAGGACCAAAGGCAACGGATATAAGAATGGGTTGGATTTCATTATTACATTCGTTGTGGTCAACTCAAATTGTACTTTCTTACTAGTATCCTTACTTAACAAGATTGTCACAAGTTAGTCTATCAAATAGATTAGTCTTGTCAAACCCTCCTTAAGCACGCCAACTCCACTGCATCGCCAGACAAGCCTCACGGAACACTAACGTAATACTCACCTGCCTTAGTGCGGACCAGGATAGAGAAGTATAGACCCTTACCCCGTGTAACATAAGGCTATTATAATAGACACCCACCCTCCCTACCACACCGCCTAGAAGACAAAGGAACTCGCTCTAATACTAGAAATAGATCAGCACGTAATTATATAGATACTTCAAGAACTAAACGCTACACTTTAGCCTAATCTAACCTAGCATAAACTAATGCGCTATCACATAAGTACGCCAAAGTTACAAGCTAATAGAATAGAATCATAGGTAGAACTCAGATAAATCTAGAATATAACTTCTTTAAACACAATATATTAAATATATATAGAGATATCTTCTTCTACAACAGTCTTATTATCTAATTCTACTAATATCTAGAAATCTTATATGTATCGTGCTATAATAGGAGTGTGAAGCTAACTAGCCTTAGACTAGCTACTATAGAATTAGCGACGGCAGGACTAAATACACTATAATATTTTAATTGCCCTTATAAGTTTATAGAAAATAACCTTAAGAATAAGTGTTTTATTATTATAGTGCAATAATAGCGATTACGTGAGTTCCAAGATATAAAATTGCGGATTCTTTGCGGCACGGGGGGACTTGCGTGACCTAGGGAGGGATGTTAGTAGACTTTCCATCGCGACCAGAGAGAGCCCGCGTTAAACACTCAGAAGCAGTCGCGGCAGGAGTAACTGGGTTCCAACCTGTTCGAGATACTGAATTTAAGAAATATAAGGAAAGAAGTCGGCAAAAGGCTAGGTACGAAGTCTTACTGAAGCGGTCTTCATCAAAGACGTCCGAATTGACCGATGACCCCATCTTCACTCACTTTCAAGAGGAAACTGAGAAGAAGGACGGTGCGAGCTGTGTGTTCTTGCTATGGGGCTCCGAAAACTCCGAGGATTTCAAAACCTGGGCTGTGGACGTTCCTATTACCGACGTTGAGACATATGAGGATGAAATCTTCAAGTTATTAAAAGAGAAGTATAATAAAGAGCTTGGCTTCTTACGAATTTCGCATGCATTTCAAAGATTTAGGAGACTCAAGCCTGTTACTGTATGTCCCTATCGTCTTGTAGTGTGCCTACTCGTGCTAAGATTAGATATAGTTTCGGTTGATCTGCCGTGACTCAAAAAGGTTCTTAGCCTTCGTTCAACCTCTAGACCTAGACACCTTGCATAAGAGCTACTCTGAGGAACGAAAAGAAGCGATGAAAGCTATTGAAATGATAGCAGACTTCGATTCGACCGATTTTCCGGATTGCTGCTATCGTGACAACTCTGGGAAATACAATCATTGCAACATTGATTGTCCAACCTACTCTTCAGAAGACTCTAGTGATTCTACCTGTCCTTTCCAAGAATGGTATAGGTGCAATGATCAGATACGTTGGATTGAAACCACGTCTTTCCTTTCTTGCTACTTCCGAGAACCGGTCGGTGCGAGGTCTCAAAAAATACTTGGTGGATTGAGTGACCATCGCTTTATCCATCGCCATAGGTAAGTATTAGATAAATGTGCTATGAGATCCGACCAAAATTAATATTACCAGAAACATCAATCGCCCAATCAACGACTTCGGATTTCAGAATAGATATCTAGAACTACATGGCTTGCATGTGGAGACTGCGTGGTGTCCTATAAAATCCGGCATTGCATTTCTAGGTATCCTTCTCTCTTCTGTAATAATCGGAGGAAGCATTTTCTGGGGCATTTGGGAGGTAATATTCGGCGCTGGAAGCTTTATCATTGCCTTGCTGATGTTGGTATTGACGGTACTTAGTCACTATGATGTCTGATAGGTAGAAAAAGTGACCAATGCAGCAGTGTAAGACTTTATGCTGTCAACGCATCCCAGTAGCAATACGATGATGTCTACCCTCGTCAAATGATATGTTGAAGAAGTTCCAACAGGGAGATCAAACGTCTATTCGATAGAAGGGGCGCTAGAAACATGTCGCCATCCACGGCACACTTCCCTTGCTCTTCGTCTCACTACACGACTCAAGCGTGCTGCTTCACTGTGCTTGCAAATGTATGTCTTGAGCCTAACATAGCACTAGTGTGTTCGCTCGTGTGACACGGCTGTAGCCGATTTGACATGGCGATACGGATTTCTTATTGTGGAGCGATCGTCAAGTAGGTACTTACGGGGGCGGAACGAACGCACCAAGATAGCCAACGTTTGGCTTCAGAGCAAGTCCACTAGCTACATCTCTCTACTGCCACGTCATAACGTCCCAAACTTGAGGCCTTTGAAGTGCAATACATCTCATGTACGTTGGCCAGACCCATGCACCAGGTCTAGACAGCTCACAAAGCTCCGTTCAATTGGCACATGAAGCGAATAGGTAGAGATTTGATCTAAAGACGTCTTTGACCTCATAATAACACTAAACGACGAGGCTGAATACTATAATAGCATACTATCTGAAGCTCCTGCGGCAAAACACCAAGTGCGCAGGGAATAGTTTGGTAGTTTCTTTGATCAAGTATCCGCATCAGGCATGGCGTTTCGGGTTCGATCAGGAGTCAAGCCAAGGCACGCCCTTGCGATGCGCTGCTTTGTTTGCGCACACACGCCGGCTGGCAGCAGCACTGTTTTTGTGCTGTGCTCACGAACTGCTGCAAACATGCTTGTGAGGTTTAGCCATGGCCGCCATGGTATACTCATATCTCTTAGTTCTCGGCAGCACCACTGTAATTCAACGATCTAAAGCCCCAAAGTCTAGCAATGGCCTCGATACTCTTACCTCGTGTGGGTGAATGCCCGGCAGGCGGTGTCTTCTACGTGTGCAATGGGTTTCGTGGTTGCTGCACCATGGATCCTTTCATGCCGGGTGGTACTTGTCCAGCGGATAAGGATCTTACTCCAGGCCGATGCAAGTTGATGCGCTGTTGATTTGATCGTCTCAACTGACACGGCATAGCTTCGAATGATATCTCGAGCACCATCGCCAGCCCATCCAAGACTACGATTTCCTCAACTACAACACCAACTCGATTCCCTTCAATGATTACAACTACAAGAACAGTGTCAACCGCTATCGCAAGTCCATCATCTGAATCCAGATTTACTGTCAGCCTTGCAGAGCCACCATACCAAACAGTTACAGAGAGTGTGACAGGGACAGCGCCAACATCTACTGCCTCACCATCAATACCAAGTTATGGGCATTCAGCACCGGTAGCAGCAGTTGTTGGCGCAGTCCTCGGTTCCGTCATTCTCTGCACTCTCTTGCTAGCAATCTTCTTTTTTATTCGCAAGTGTAGACTTACAAAAGTTTACAAAGCGCCAGCATACCCTTCGCCATTTGTTGGCGGGGACATGACACCACAGCTATCAAGTACGTTGTCCCGTGTCACAACGGCAGGTATCAAGAAGAGCTAATTAATGTATTTCCAGGCAAAGCATTGTCACAGTTTCAAAAGAAAATGGCAGAGTTATACAGAGCTGATACTACGGAAACATATGAACGCCCACAACTAGACAGTCGAGAGATTCTGCCCCAGTGTCGCCGACGTGACTCAATGGGACGACGTGCAGAGCTTCTAGCGGAGCCGTTGCCGTGGCCCGGCCATTCTGCAGATCGATAAACCTTTTTACGTTTAGGACTGCTGTCAAATAATGAGGCGGATGCAATGATGTTGATTATGGACGAGCTGCAGTGGAGAAAGCAGAGTATACCCCGGAAACGCACTGTAATAACCTGTACAATAAATATGTAGCAAAAGATGAAAGTGGAAAGATCGGTATGATCATATGATTTCATGGATAGTCATCTGA
Source organism: Bipolaris sorokiniana ND90Pr (assembly GCF_000338995.1). Lineage (NCBI taxonomy): Eukaryota > Fungi > Ascomycota > Dothideomycetes > Pleosporales > Pleosporaceae > Bipolaris > Bipolaris sorokiniana. Next base: position 158,128 of record NW_006911903.1, on the reverse strand, counting down.
ACAGCACACGTGCGCAGGTATTCAGCATGTTGGGTGAGACGGAATTCCTCAGTCACCTCTACAGCCGTATACGTATACATGGATCAAAAACTGTCGTGAACACACTAGAAGAGGAAAACTAGTGTATACGTAGAACACATCGGACCGAAAGAAAGGATCAGAAAATGCAAAATCCGATGGAAGATACTGGGTTCTTCGCCGGGGCTGGCAGAGTTGACGTGGTGCAAAGCCAATCATGGAATGATATTGCGGACCCCACTGACGTCACGCTTGGGCCGCTACGCTACTTCGCACGCGTGAAAGGCGTTGCTGCAAATGGATCAGTCGCAGCAATCCTGAACTCGCGCCAACTTTTGCCCGTTTCATTTCCAACAAAGAACTTGCCTCATCTAATTCCGATTCCATTGTCGCCATGTCTGAAGAAGGTGCTCCGTCTGCTGCTACTGCGGAAAAAGCAGCGCCGCCTTCAATACCCCGCTATTTCCGGAACGATGCACCGCTCGCGCAACGAGACCCTCACAAACAGCTACTAGCGTCTTTGGACCGGCTGATCACCGACTACCCTCCGCACCACATCCCCCCAGGCGGAGGCTTGTACTATGGTCCCATCTCCGTCGCCTTCCTCTTCTATGCATTGCACGACCTTTACCCGGACTTGAAATTAGACGGCTATCCTTTGAATACTTGGTCGGCAGCCTATATTGAACAGGCCCAGACTCACATCAAGAAATTCCCACCTCCATCTCCGAAGAAATGCGGTGTCTCAAACGACATCATGTCGCTTCTTGCGCTGTACGCCATTACAGCAAAAGACCCAGACACTGTCAAGGAACTCTGTGATCACGCGGCAGTCATGCTTGAGGACGGTACTTCCAACGAGTGGCTGTATGGCCGTGCAGGCTACCTGTACCTTCTCCGACTGGTACGCAAAGCCTTTACCGGCAACAAGGAAATCACCGAGCTCATCGAGGACACCACGGATGAGATTATCGAAAACATCATGGATAGTCCACGTCCCTGGAAATGGCACGGCAAGGCGTACGTTGGTGCTGTTCACGGGGCCATCGGCATCATCACACAGATTGTTCTCACAGATCCTGCGTGGGCGCCCAAACTGGATGCCGAGCTAGGCGCTTTGCTGAGTTATCAGTACGAAAGTGGAAACTTTCCGTCATCGCTGCCACCGGGACGTGATAGGCTCGTACAAGTTTGCCATGGAGCACCCGGTGTTGTTATTTCGCTTCTCTCTATCCGAAAATACTTCCCTGGGCTTCATGACCGGATTGATAGGGTTGTTGCCAAGGCGAGAGAATGTATCTGGGAACGAGGACTTCTCACAAAAGAGCCCTGTCTCTGCCACGGCATCACCGGAAATGCTCTTGCATTGGAGGGCAAACAGTTCGAACACTTTATGACTTACACTACCGGGCACGAAATCAAGTCTATGGCAAAGGACGGCATGCTTGAAAAGTCTGATGATCCATCAGCCCTATGGTGTGGCGAAGCTGGTCGTGCTTGGGCTTGGGCGGTCGCGGACAAGGACCTAGATAAGCGGCTGCTTGGTTACAACGATATTTAAGGCTGTGTTATGGTTGCGCCGAAACCGCATTCGGTACGCTTTTACGAATTTCATGACGCCCATCCAAATCAGACGACTCATTTTTTATCACGGTATTTTTCTAGTCAAAGCATCTTTCCAAGCGCTCATATACGGGTGGACTATTTTCTCGGCATCTCCTAGTTGTACGACGGACCTTTTGAGCATCTTTTTCTGGAAATTCGATACCATAAATAAACTATACCTGGTATTTGTTGTGCCCTAAAATTGTGAGGATCAGACAAAGGAAGCGAATTAATGTCTCACCAGGTTAGAACAGCATGGCAATGGGTAGTAAATGCTGAACACTCAGGATGACAGCTCTCATCATCGTATCTAATTGTTCCCATCATGGGCACGTGCTCCCCACCAGACACATCATCGCAGCCAAATCATCTTGCTAGGCATATGTTTCCACATACTTTGTACAACACTGATTTTAGCAGCCTACTCTCATGACGCACCGCTCACTTCTTTTCAATGAGCCAGCGAATCTACAACAATGACCAATTTAGTAAAATATTAACCTCCAACATCCAAGACGATAAAATGACTGCGCCAATTCAGCAACGAAAAACGGCCTTGGCTTGGATATCGGTAAGACACACACCCGTTACAAGTTACACAATCTCCTGAAAAAAATCCTTGTACCACGCTCGTACTCTCACACCTCACGGGATCACAAACCAAAAGCAGACAAGCCTTCACCCAAGCAACAAGCCTACCCACCATGCCAGCGCTACTATCCCCCTCTCTACCCTTCTTCCATCGACGCCTCAGCGCCCGGGCGTTCCCTTTCGGTCGTTTCCAGTCACAATCATAATAGCATAGCCATGTACGTTTGCGCTCCTCGCTTCCTCGCTCCTTGTGCGCTTCGCTGATGGCTGGACGTTCGGTGCAGTTGCGAAGACCAACGCTTTTCGGACCAGGGGTTGCTTGACAGACTTAGGTGCGTGTCGATTCGTCACGTATAGACTTGGCATGGTGTTTACGCCACGTGTGGGCGATATCAAGTAAGTGAAGTGACCCCTGCTTGGCAAGAAGCGGTAGTTAGGAGTAGCCAAGCCACAGAAGCCATTGTTTGCTTTCTCTCTGGTGACGGACGGGTGGTTGATGGGGTGTTCGCGCGAGATCAGGGGTAGTGTGGTGTGGAGACTTTGAGGTATACTTGTCTAGCCACGTTACTACTAGACTTCTTTTGATGGTGTATATCCACGTCACAAATATACGGTAATGGACTTGTAAACCGTTGTCCATGCCCACGTTGAGTTAGTCGTAGCGCTGGCGTACTGGTTCCAGATATCCACATATGCGAGTTTAAAGTATGAATAGCTATGTACGCCCACTGACCTATCTCCAGCCGATAACATACACAAACTTTCCACCGGTATTTCTCGACTATGATGTGTGGATTCTGGATCTTACGACTTTCGATTTCGGTTCTTGTATCGTGTACGCAGTGTACGGCGCTGCAGGATGATGGGGCTTATATGACACGCCAGTCTGAGACGAATATAGTTACTGGTGCCACTTCACGGGATGATAATGGTGATGTGTTTTGAATGTCGAAAGAAAGTGATTTGCTGACACGGCATAGGAAATGTCTATGTGCGCCGCGAGATCCGGGACCTGATGGATAACTATCCCGATCAATGGAGTCTGTACATGTTGGCATTGGATAGCCTGCATCGTGCTGATCAGAGTGATCCGTTTTCCTTCTACGGTCTGGCGTGTAGGTATGATTCTCATGATGTGCTGAGCAAGGCTGACCTTTTGTTGCAGCTATCCACGGAAGACCGTATAAGACATGGGGAGATGCGCCTGGTTTGCCCGAGAAGATTGGCAAGGCAGGCTACTGTCCACATGACAATGAGCTATTCTTGGGGTGGCATCGGCCATATCTTGCCTTGTTTGAGGTGAGCCTGCTGCCTTTTCGTCACTTCACAAAGTGTACCGACAGATATCTTGAGATACACACTGAGCGTGTATAGCAAGTTGTTTCCAACCACGTCCACGATATCGCTGCAAACGCCCCAGCAGATCAATCTCAACGCTACCTCACTGCCGCCCGCGAGTTCCGTATCCCATACTGGGACTGGGCTCAAGGCACCAAGCTCGGCCCAGTCCCCGATGTGTTCCTATCCCCTACAATCACGATTACAGATACAACGGGCGTACCAGTACTGATGAACAACCCCTTGTTCTCATACAAGTTCCACCCGCTACCCACTGGCTTCCACGGCAAAGTACATATGTCATCTACCTACAAGTTTAAAAACTAACAACCCATCAGTGGCGAAAAATGAACTCCACCATCCGCTGGCCAGCCTCAGACGACCCCTTCTCACCCTCGCGCCCCTGGCTCTTCGCCGAAGCCTTCAAAAACCAATCCAACAACCTCATCGCCCAAGTCGGCATCGCCTTCCGCTCAAGCACCTTCTCGCGCTTCTCCTCCGCTCTAGAAGACGCCCATGGCTGGGTCCACGGCGTCGTCGGCGGCGGCTACCTGCGCGACTCACCGTACTGGGGCCACATGTGGCCGTTGGAATATTCAGCTTTTGAACCGTTGTTCATGTTGCATCATGCGTACGTCCTCGTTCCCCGATGCCCCCAAACCCGCCAAACTTGGCTAATGAAGTACTGCGTACTTAGAAACGTCGACCGCCTCTTCACCTTCTACACCCTATCCCACCCCCAAACCTTTATGCTCCCCTCCTCCATCGGCACCCAATCCAACCTCTTCCTCTCTGATAACCAACTTGTCGACCCCGACACCGCGCTCCTCCCCTTCCGCCGCACGCCCACTGCCTTCTGGACCACGAACGAGTGCCGTGACACCGCCGCGCTGGGTTACGCATACCCCGAGACCCAGCGCTGGAAATTCGCATCGGACGAGTCGTTCCGTACGCATGTGGAAGGCGCGGTGTCGCGCTTGTACGCCGGAAGGGTGGGCGAGATGGCGGTCACGCAGGTGGTGGTGCAGCGGCAGAGTGTGTTTGGGGGGTTGTTGGAGAGGAACGGTGGGGTATATACGGATTGGGTTATTGAAACGCGGGTGAAGGCAAAGGATATGCGGGGGACGTTCCGAGTGCAGTTTTCACTGCAGCAAGATGGAAGGGAGGAGGCGGATGCGGGGGCGTGGATGGTGCTTATGCCTGCTGTACAGCGGGATGTAGTTGGAGGTGGTGGGAGTGGGGAGGGAAAAGAGATGGTGGGTACAACGAGTTTGACGGGGTTGCTGGTTGAGTGTGTGAATAATGGGACGTTGGGTGGACTGAACGAGGAGGTTGTGCTGCCGTTTCTTGAAGGGGAGTTGAGGTGGTGGGTGCTGGATGTGAGTTCTCCCCTTCTCTTCCTTTGTTCCACATATTGTATGTTATGCTAATATGAGTAGGATGCCGGCAAGCGAATCACAGAGCTGCGAGATGGCGCGGTAAATGTCACGCTGGTCAGTACTGAAGCAAGGGTGACGATGGATGAAGGCAAGCCAATTGAGTATACGGGGGTTGTGCGCAGCTACCCGGGGATTGTGAGGGAGAAGGTATATGGGTGATGGGGTTTTCTAACGCTGGCGTAAAATGGTACTGGGAAAGTGAATATCGTCGGTTATCCGCACTACAAATTCATTACTGTTTGATTATAATGTCTCAAAGCCAGGACTAAGTCGAACTGATAGTTCATGCGTATGATTGGGTAGTAACAATGATTCATTCCAGGTGATATCAAACTGCAGTTAGTGCATAATCATCTGAACACGAGTACTTTGCAAGTGGGCAAAGAAAGCACGTGATTGGTATCTATTTTGACATTTGCAAGGCCAAAGTGGATACTTGGAAAGTACATGCATATGTACATGAGTGGCTGCGCCCTGTCTCGGTTTGTCAATCTTGGCCAAGGGGCTGCCAGTGCGTAGACAAGTGTACATGACATGGACGAGCGGGAAGTGGGGAAATGGAAATATTTTGAGCATGGAGACTGTGTTGAGTTTTGTGGTGTCAAAACAGGTAAGTGATCCAATGGGCGTGTAGCTATTTTTAGATGCGTCCCTTAGTGTTGGGAAGAAGGTGTTGGCACATGTTCAAGTCGAGGCCGTCAATGGGCCCAGTTTTTATGCTGTAGTCATCATGTCTTGGCCATTGCTCGCCTAGATTTTGAGTGGCAGGGTCAACCATGCGCGAGGCCAAGAGCATGTTTGATGGCCGTTTTGGTAATCGTTAGTGGGTACAAGGTGTTTGTTTGGTTGGCAGTGGCAGTCGATCAGTCGGAGCATTATCGAAGTCGATCCTCTGTCCGAGAAGTCAGCTTCAGGTGCCCAGGGCGGTGTTCTTGGTCTTTTCCAACTCACGCATCTTGTTCAGTTCGTCAAGGATTAGCTGCAGCTCGTCCTCGTCCATCTTAAGGGAAGGGATGAGGGTAATAGCTTCCTCAGCGGTATCGGGGGTGAGGGTTCCTAGTGGGGTTGTCAGCAGCTCCCCATCAACGGCTTTGTTCTGGACATGTTCTTACCCAGCAGCGCCTTTTCGACGACGGAGATTTCGGGGTGGGCATCAAAGAGGGCGGCGATGGAGTGCAGGCTGTCTTCTTCCTTGTAGCGGGCAAAGTTGTCGAGGTAGTCGAGGAACTGGGTGATTGTGCTGGTGCAGCGTCAGTCGCGGCGACCGTATAGCATGAAGCTCCAACTCACATGCTGTCGTTGTAGATGCGGTCGCGCAGCGGGTTGTTCTCGGGGTCCTTCTTCTTGCGCGCCTCGTGAACGGCGGTGACGACGGCGCGGGCCTCTGAGACGGAGAGAGCATGGACATCTTCAAAGTCGCCGAGCTTGATCTCAGAGCCCATTTCCTCCTCTTGCTGAACCGGTGGCTTGGGGCGCGAGACGAGCCTGGGTGCTTTGAAGACGGGCGGCTCGGGCCTCTGGGAGGCATTGTGCTCGCCGTCTCCTTCCATGATGGCGGTGATGGGGGTTGTTGTGACGGACGGGAGAGAGTCGGGGGAGGGTGCTGGCGGAGGCTTGTCGGTATGCGAGACAAGCGTGGTCGTGTTAGCGGTGAAGGAAGGCAGGGCGGTGCCAATGTCAAGGTCAAAGAGCACCGAGTCGCGTTGGTGTCGGACAGGCTCTGCCAAGGCGTGAATTTGGCACTAGGGCAGGCAGGCCGCTTGACCCAGGCTGGCATGCTCGGGCGTATTGTCACGGCCTTCCCCGCCCTGCGCGCTGCTGCGCGTTTGCTGCTGGTGCTGGTCCGCCTGCAGAGGCGCAGAACAGGCTTGCAGCGCCGTGTGCCAGGAATAGCCTGCCCTGGCCCCCCGGTTCGACCCTCGGCAATGACGCTTGCCATCGTGGGCGCTTTTGCTGTGGGGTGCGTGAGTGTAGTGTACATGTGTGTGTGTGTGTGTGTATGTGTGAGCGTGTGTGCGTGCCGGCAAGATAAGTCGCAATAACACAGCTCGTATCACGGGCGTATACGCATGTACCTGTACGTGCATATCGCCTATACTAACAGCTGCGCACATGCACATATACTTACATAGACTTACATACACGTACATAGCGATACTGACCCTCGAGAGCCCTTCACAATCGCCCTAAACCCTCTGGCGCCGGTGCTGCTGCCGGCGTGGATCCCAATATCCCAATCAAGCCGGGCCCCAATCGGGCTAGCGTCCCCTCTCTCCACGGCCGCCATGCCTCTCCTCTCTCTCGACAAGCTCTCCGGCGGCCTCAGCGACACAGGAACATCCACCCACACCAACACCAACACCACCCCCTCCCATCCTACCACCCACTCCCTCTCCTCCACCACCCGCCCAGCCGCCACCATTGCCCTGTCTGCAGCCCCGGATCTGCCTGCGCTCCTCTGTCTGCACCCATCGCGAGCCCGTCGCCCTGCCCGCCCTGCCTACATACTGCGTTTCACCCAATCGCTCAGGGTCTTGGGTCCTCCTCTACACAACCACCCCCGGCCAACCTAATCCCACCGCACGCCGCCTCCCTCCCATCCCGCTGCGGCCGCATGTTGCCGTCCACCTCTCCGCCACGCCCATTGTACATAATCTCCCCCCGACTACCACAGCCTGCCCGTTGCTAGACGCTGCGCATCCCAGGAACCATCGCCCGATTGCCCTCCACCGCCGCCCTGCTGCCGCCAGTCACCTGCCCTCCCAGCCCACAACCGCCGCCTCGCACTCCCCACACCCCATAACCCCCCCACTTCCCACGCACTCTCGTCGCCCACTGCACTCGTCGCGACACGTGCCGTCGTCCTCCAAGCCCCTGACCGTCACCGCCTCCAAGTCACCCACCCCCTTTGACCCCTCGGCTCCTGCCAAGATCTTCTCTCCCTCCCGACGCTGTATACTGCCCATCCTCGAAACTGGCGTAACCGGACATGGGCACACCAGCGGAGGGACCGCCTCCGATGGACAACCAGGGCGCCCACCACCAGCACAACAATGATCCTCAGTCCTCCACCGGCCTCATGCGCCGCGCCACAGACGACGGCGCCTCGTCGTCCACCTCGCTCGCGCCCCACGGCATGGGCCATCCCTCGCGCTCTGCTACCGACCCCGGCGACCAGAATCAGCCCGTCTCCAAACCCAAGCGCAGCGGCAAGATTTGTGGAAAGTGCGGAGAAGGCTTGACCGGCCAATTTGTGCGAGCCCTGGGCGACACCTACCACCTCGAATGCTTCACCTGTCATGTAAGACGCCCGTTTCGTTTTGTCCCCCCCCCCCCCCCAAACCAACAGCACATTACGTAGTCGGCGTCATGCTACCTAGCCATGGACTCGCTCATCCCACACTCACTACCACTATCCACAACCCACTCCCCCGACGCATTGACTGACCGTCCCCTAGGACTGCAACAAGATTGTCGCATCTAAATTCTTCCCCGTCCCCGAAAAACCTCCTGGTCAGTACCCGTTGTGCGAGACAGACTATTTCCGCCGACTCGACCTGCTTTGCTTCGAGTGCGGACAGGCTCTGCGCGGCTCCTACATCACTGCGCTTGACCGCAAATACCACATTGAGCATTTCACCTGCTCCGTCTGCCCCACCGTCTTCGGCGCATCCGACAGCTACTACGAGCACGAGGGCAGTGTCTACTGCCACTACCACTATTCAACCAAATTTGCCCAGCGCTGTAATGGCTGTCAAACATCCATCCTCAAGCAGTTTGTCGAGATTTTCAGAAACGGCCAGAATCAGCATTGGCATCCGGAATGCTACATGATCCACAAGTACTGGAACGTGCGACTCCACTCCACCGGCCAGCCTGTCATTGAGCATCTCCACGAGGCCGACAAAGATGCCACCGACGAAGTGCGAGAGACTGTGCGCCAACAAGAGGAGGAAATTGAAGCAAAGGTCAACTGGATCTGGAAGACCTTGTCAGCATTTGAGGAAAAGTCGGCCACATGCATTTCCGACATGCTTCTGCATGTCAGCAACGGAGCCTACGTAGACGGCGTCATGGCAGCGAAAAAATTCATTGTCCACGTCGAGTTGCTGTTTGCTGCTGCCGACGCGCTCGACTCGCAATTGGTCGTCCGAACCCCGAAAGGACTGACATACTCGCGTGAATCAAAACTTCTCTGTAAGAAGGTGGTTGCTTTTTTCGCGCTCCTTACCCAGTCCCAGGGTACCGGTGTACGTCGGCTGGGTGTGACCCAAGAATTGCTGTCCCTGGTGACTGGTCTCGCCCACTATCTGAAGCTCCTGATCCGCATCTGTCTGCAGGGAGCTCTAAAATTAGAGCGCGAAACCCGCACCTCTACTGGCCTGACCAACTTTCTCACCCAAGTCAATTCCCTTGACGCACGACTAGAGGAAGAGTCCCAAAAAGACCAGGCGGCTGAGTCTGCGCGTCTGGTCCCAAGATGGGCTGACGCGTGTCCCATCTGCGATGCCCAGGTCGAAGACAAGTGTCTCCACCTGAACAACATGTCGTTCAACTACAGTTGCATGGTCTGCCGTGGCTGCAACGCTGACCTCCGACATGACCCTCGCAATGCTTACTGGATTCAATCCAAGCGGACTGTCCTCTGTCCCGCTTGCGCCGCAGCGAGTGCGGACGCGGAAAAGGGATTCGAGCAAATCAGCAAACTGCGCCAGTACGTTCATCTACTAAATGTGGCACATGCCCGCCTCATGGCTACTCTGCGTTCGAGCGGCGCATTGCCTCACACTTCAGGTAAGAAAAGCCTCTCCTTGACCGACCACCTCGTCACCACTCATCTTGACACCTCGACTCAGATTTCTGGAGCCGCTATCGAGATTACGTTCGTCCCACTAATGAATTGTAGATGACCCCAACTTAGCCGGCTATGACTCCTCACAAGGCCATCGTCTGGGAGACGCCGATGCGGATTCCCAACCGGCCCACTTGCGATCAGACATCCGCTCCAAATCCTATGGTGGAACCCCGACTACAGAAAGCCATGTCAGCCAAAATGCCGCCTACGAACAATCAATGTCGGACATCAAGCGTCTCAGGTCGACGCGTCTCGACAAGCATCTCTCCAACACCATGAAGCGCGCACGTGCATCGCGCATCATTGACGGTCCTGAAGGACTCGATTCAGCTGGAGGTGAGGGTCAATTAAGGGGTGGAATGCAAATCGTCCAAGAAGGTCAAGGAAATGAAACTGATGCTGTGACCCTCGCCGTCAATTCTCTTGCCTTAGACGACATTGCGCGTATGGCTGCCCTGGAACAGCAACGAGAACAACGACCCAATGCTTTCCGTGCTGGTGGCAGTGCGCTGCTCGGCCAAGGCGAACAAGGGAGATTGCAGACCGGCCATCGCCGCGACTTTTCCGGTGGTCAAGAACTGCAGCAAATGAGCGAAGGCCGCTCGCGAACATACTTTTCGGAGCTTTCGCCATTAGAATACTTCAAGCTCAAGGGGCTGGCTGTCCTTCAACTCGGGCTTTTGCTCGATGACAGCCAGTACAACCAAGGCGAACTGCTCGACCTGATTGAGTCGAAAAAGAACAATTTCTGGGGCAAGATTGGTTTTGCCAAAGCTTTTAAAGGCGACAAGGCCAAGCCAAAGAAGAATGTCAATAGCGCCGTCGAGAAGCCTGTATCGGACAAGGCGACCTTTAGACAGTCTCTCGAATATCTGGTGGAAAAGTTTGGTGATGAGTGCACAGAGGGTGTTGGACCAGGCGCTCTCAAGGTCCCAGCTTTGCTACAAGACTGCATCACCGCGATGCGAAACATGGACATGTCCATTGAGGGTGTTTTCCGAAAGAACGGCAACCTCAAGGCTCTGCGCGAGCTTGAGGAGGAGATTGATGCCAATGGTGTGCAAAAGGTTGACCTGAACAACAAGAATCCGGTCATTCTCGCCAATCTTCTGAAGCGCTTCCTTCGACTGATGCCGGAACCTGTCCTGACATTGAAGTTGTACAGATTATTCATGGTAGCCAACGGTAAGTGCTGGCGCTAGGAGTACATATTAACATCTGCTGACTCAACTAGACATTCAAGATGAAGCTCAAAGAAAGAAGGTGTTACACCTCGTTCTCTGCTTACTACCCAAGGCCCATCGGGATACCATGGAGGTACTGTTTTGCTTCCTGAACTGGGTATCGTCCTTCCACACTGTCGACGAGGAGACGGGTAACAAGATGGACACCTGGAACATTGCCACTGTCATGGCACCCAACATTTTGCGCGAGAGTAACGATAGGGAGGTGAAGAGTGTAGATCAAGCCGCGGTTAAGGTGGTGTTTGATCTCATTGAGAACAATGATGAGTTTTCCGAGGTAAGTAGCTCTAGCTGCCCGACCATCCTGCCTTTCTAACGTCATGCAGGTACCCCCAGAAATTATGGAACTGCTAAGCGATGAGACATCTGATATGAGCGCAAAAGAGATTATGCGCCAGTGGGAGCAGCGTGGAAAGAATCCAATCACCGCTCCTACCCAAGCACCAAGAGACCAAAATGGTACAGCGTCAAGAAAGGACCAACGCAATGCACCTCAGATCACTACAGCAGATAACAATCCCTCGGTCCAAGCAGGCGAGGCCGTCCGTCCAATCGCAGGAGCAGGCGGCCAGATCCGCAATCAACACAGCCCAGCCCCAGGGCCTGATAGAGGCCAACCCAACGCTGGCTACGGGCCAAGTCCACAAGCATCAACAAACAGCCACCGAACTGCTTCGCCTCACCGAAACAGCTACCGCCCGCCGGGTTTCCAAAAACACACACAGGTCGGCACAGCAGGTGCCGGATAAGACTCAATGACTTCTCTTTAAAGCTTCCTACCGGAGTACGTGGGCGTTGGTTCTCTCCACCTTTATTTTACGGCTTTGAGCGAAAAAGCATACTCAACTGAGCGGTGATACTATTCTATACCCCCTGGTCCCCCACAGTCTACGTCATGAACATCTAGACTGGCCCCAGAAATCCTCTTTTATGCATTGGTTTTTTTTTGGTACAAAGTTTGATGATGACTTGTTCTTTTCCTTTTGATTGCATTCGGTTGCATCGTGCGTGTGTGTTCCTCTCTCTCTGTGTGCGTCTCCATTAAGTGTCTGTGTGTCCGTGTTGCATCTTTTGCGGCACTCTTTACTTTTAAAGGGAGAGAGTTTTTGTAGCATTGGTATAGGAGTTGTTCTGGGTAAATTCAAAAACGTGCCATTTACGTTTTTTAGCTATGGGCGCCGAAACAAAAGAAGGGCTGTCCGTCCAGTTTGGAGGTAGGGAAGAAGAGGTGTGTGTGTGTGTGTGTGTGTGGGAGATGGGGCGATTGGAGGGTGTTACGAAGGGATAGGGGGAGTGTAAGCATCGTGTTGCAAGTGAGGGGGGAACTGGGAAAGCACAGTCAAGTTTTGTGTTTTCTTTGTTCCCACTGTTGATACATAGATGAAAGCTTACTTGGCAATATCCGATGAACAACACTCCTTCTCATCTTTGCATCCAAGGTTATTTTGGTTCGCTGTGCTTAGAAATTCTTATATATATATATACAATGTAATACATACAAAGATTCCCTACGTACTTCGTAATGTAATAATAGATTTCATACTTTTCATCAACGCCTAATTCTTTTCTACTTGCGCACAACAAGAACAAAGAACCGCGGATACACCAGTATGACCTTTCCATCCGCCAGCTTCGGATACGCCCCTTGGAGCCTCCTTTCGTATTCCTTCAAAAAAGCCGCTTTCGCACCTTCATCCTCGATGCGATTCAAATACGGCAGCAACCCCGTTCCCTTGACCCACTCCACAATCGCCGGCGCATCATTCAGCACGTGATGATAATTTGTGCGCCAGATATTGACCAAGCTCGCATTTTCCACAAACGCATTGTAAAACTGCGCTGTGGGCTCGATGGGATCGAGATCTGGGCGCTGGGTATCGCTCAAATCGCCCACGTGCGCGTCTGCGAAGTATTTGGACCAGGGTTGCGAGGGGAGGGTGGCGACTACTCGCATCAGTGCATGGGAGGGCTCGTGGTAGTTATCTGGCATCTGGAATGCGAGTATGGCGCCGGGCTTCAGCGAGGTGAAAAGGCGCTGTAAAGCAGGGATTCTGTCGCCGGAGCGGAGCCAGTGGAATACTGCGTTGCTAAAGACTAAATCCGTGTGTTTTTCCACAGCGAAATCCGAAACGTCTCCGCTGACGAAGTCGACGTTTGCAGAGTCAGAGCGAAATTCGTCGTTGGCGCGACGTAGCATGTCAGGCGAAGAATCCATGCCTGTCACGTGGGCGCCTGGGAAGGAGGACGTGAGCACGCGAGTGCTGTTTCCGGGGCCGCAGCCTAAGTCGTAGATGCGGGGAGAGAGGGAAGAGATGTGAGGCAGGATTTGGGTGATGAGGTCGTAGACGGGGCGGGTGCGCTCGTTGTTGAATTTTAGATATTGGGATGCGGACCAGTCCTTGGAATTTGCCTGGTCTTGGGTAGTAGGTGCGGAAGACATTGTGGGTGGTGAGGCGGTCAATTGGCGCGTTTGAATGGTGCTTTGGAAGAATTGATTGATTTGGGTGTTGTTGTTGTGCTGCGTCTTGGCTTTGTTATATAGTTGATGAGTTCGGTGCTGTGACGTTGATGCTACCGAGATGCTGCGGCGGAAAAGTATCCGACTTGCTGGATAGGGGGCCATGATGCGCAGAGTTTGCCTCAGCGGGAGGGCGCATTGAGACATTTGGTGAGTTTTCCTTTGTGGTTTGCGAGTCACCAGATTGGAGATTTTACTGTGTTGCGGCGGAGGATTGTGATGTAAACACGGAAAAGCATCGTTGCCCGCGGAGAAGAGTAGCGGATGTCGTCCAGAGGCGCTAGAGATGGGATAGGTTAGGCGGTACTGGGGCTAGCGCGAGGCTGTTCGACAACACCATCGCACCTCTTGTCTTGACCCCAGGGAGCATTATTGTTGGCTCTTCTGAGTATCGAAGTCTGCCTAGATATTTTCAGTGAAAAAGGCAACAAGCAACACCTTAAACGCAAACAGCGAGGATCAGCGCTTTTGACTCGGTTCCACGACGTCTCAGCCCCATACTTGACCGTAATCCAGCCTGATGGGCCGTAAGCATGCCGCGGTGGCGGTATATGTCGGTGACCGAAAGGGTTTTCCATCTTGAGAAATTCGTATCCAATCAAAGGTTGGATGCAACATCTGATCGAAGCAAGGATGGGCCATATGAGCAGATCTAGAATACATCCTTCTTGTCAGACACTTGTCGATTTTCTTACCGTATGACACTTTACAAGACTCACGACGGTAGTCAGAAAACACATCAATAATTGTGTCCTGGTCTTGCTGATGTCAGACGGGAACCTCACAGTAGATGGGCACCTAAAAGGCAGACGAACGACGGGTCATCGGCTTCTCGTGCCCACCCCACCCTCGCTCTCGCAGCTAACATGCACAAAACAGCCCAAGCGACCGGAAACGGAAAGAAGAAGCGCCTCGTGCTCGCGAATCTATGCCGCATCATGCATTAGATCGCGGGAGTCGATCGTTCTACCCAAGGATCACTGGCTGCTGCATCGATTCCCAACAAGGGATCTCTTGCATTTTTCCATGGCTGAACCTTACTTCGCGTCATATGCTCTCACCTGTGAGTAGCGTATCGAGGGATTACCCGAAGAAAAGATGACTGTGTAGGATTCGGGAGTGAATTGGTAGTGGTGAGGAGCGGCAGCCTGACCACCAACGCCACGCTTTCTCAGCCCCAGTGGCCCCATTGGGGCTGTATCCTTTGGTAGATGCTCCAGATATAAGATGGATGAAATGTTGACAAAATCCTACCTATCTCAACTATTGGTTACTTGCAAAAAATCGTGTTCTCAAGGGGTAGCCTCTGATCTCGCTACCTACACTTGCCTTGTCGTTTGAGTTCAATTTTCAGCTCTTAAACCATGTCTCCTACAATACAAAATCTCGTTCCGCAGCTCAACTCAATAGTTTTGGTCCCGATCATCCTGCTTGTATCTTCCCTCGCGTGGATCGTTTATGCTAGGTGTTTCCATCCACTAGCCAAATATCCTGGACCGTTTTTTGCCTCCATAACTCGTCTTTGGCATATCATCAATGTGGCACAGGGTAGTTCCGACAAGACACAACGGCAATTGCACGAGAAATATGGTAACATCGCATCACCGATCGTCAAAAATCCATCATGACTGATAGTGGTAGGACCTATTGTTCGGATAGCCCCAAATGAAGTCGCCATAGCGGACCCAGAAGCCATCCGAACTATCTATTCTGCTCAATCCGGCTTTACGAAGGTAAACACCCCAGCTTCATCTCATCGCATAGAAACTGTACTAAATCATATAGACCGACTTCTATCTCCCTTTCCGAGCAGACTGGGCCAGATACCCAGACGCCTTTACCAACCTAGATGAGCGCCAGCATGCCGAGAGGCGCAGAATTGTCAATTCAGTCTACTCCATGTCCAACATTGTGCAACTCGAAGAAGATATCGACAAATGCGTGCAACTACTCATAGCCAAATTCACAGACCGCGCTATGAAAGGTTCAATCATCGACATGTCAGAATGGGTACAATGGTATGCTCACCCTCTTCTCCCCTCGCAATCCCGCAAAACTCACTGCAAAAAAAAAAGGTACGCCTTCGACGTAATCGGCAAACTCTTCTTCAGCCACCCGTTCGGCTTCCTGCAAAATGCCTACGACCACGCCGGCTACATCCACGCCCTCGACCTCCTCATCCCCTTCATCGCAGTCGCCTGCGCCGCACCCACCTACCTACGCCCCCTCGTCCTCTTCAGCGGCGCCGCCATCCCCCGCGTCTTCAAAGCACTCAAAGCACTCAAGCACATCGAGTCTGCGTCTGGAGCGTGTGTGGTGCAGCGCCAACATCTCATTGCTCAGGGTAAAGCAGAAGAGTGCGAGGATATGCTGCAGAGTTTCTTTGAGATTATGCAGGAGAAGGGACAAGAGAAGGATTTCGGGATTACCGAGGTGAAGATGGAGGCGTATGGGGCTTTGTAAGTTCACATACACTCATTTAATTTTCTGCTTGGTCAAAGAGGCGAAAGTGACTGATTGGAGATAGTATCGCGGGCTCCGATACTACTGCTGCAGCGATAACTGCGATTTTATACCACCTCATGCGCACGCCGTCCGCATACGCCAGACTCACGGCAGAAATCGATGAGGCGGAGCAAGCTGGGTTGCTTAGCCAGGATATCCAGTACCATGAGGCGGTGGGGCTGTCGTATCTCATGGCGTGCTGTAAGGAGGGGATGCGGTTGCATCCTAGTGTTGGTATGACGTTGCCTCGTCATGTCCCTCGAGGTGGTTGCGTTATTGCAGGACAATGGTTTCCCGAAGGGACGCGCGTGGGTATTAATGCCGCGGTCGTGCAGCGGGATCGGGGCGTTTTTGGGCACGACGCAGATGAATTTGTGCCGGAGCGGTGGTTTAGGCCTAATGCGGCGAAGATGGAGAGGTGTATGTTTCAGGTCAGTTTTCCCCTTTCCTCACTATCGCGAACATTGCGGGCTGACATTGTGAATAGTTTGGTGGTGGCTCAAGAACTTGTATTGGCAAGAATGTAAGTTTCACTTCCTTAGATATTCGTGCAATATTGCTAACTTAGACAGATTTCGCTCTGTGAGATGTACAAAGTCATTCCGTCGCTCCTTCGCTCATTTGACCTCCAACTTTCAGATCCGGACAGAGAATGGGAAACACGAAACTATTGGTTTAACAAACCGAGCAAAGTCTACACGACGATAAGATGCAGAGATTCAATCTTCTCAGGACCCCCCTGAGCAGTTTTCTATATTTTCATTTGTAATAGTTAATCTTGTATCATGAATACCCAAGAATTCCCACCTTCAGAAACCATGGCATCCCACAGGTGAATCTAATCAAGCAAATTCCACTCCTGCACTGCAACCTTCATCTTTTCCATTTCCTCCTCCTCCTCCTCCTCTTCTTCTTCTTCTTCTTCTTCTTCTTCTTCTTCTTCGTCCTCGTCATCCCCCTCCTTCCAATTCTCCACCATACCACTCCACAACCCCTTCCTCGTCCTCTCCTGGATCCTCTTCCTGAGAACATCCTCCGAACATCTATCCCCCGCCAACTTCTCCTTAAACGCCGCTGTCTTCCACGACTCCTCGTCATCCCCTTTACCCGTCGTACACGGCATATCCGCATCATTATAATACCAACCATCTACACGCTTGTCAAATTTAACTTTCTTTTCCGCATGTTTTCCAATGGGTTCAATTTGCCGATTCTGGGCTGCCCACTCCGCTTCACCTCCGAACTTCCAGATGCCGATTTCTTTGAACAAGCGCTCTAAGAAGGGAAGCAGGCGCTCGTAGATCGGGGCATGCATGTTTAAGTATTTGCGCTCGATGGCTTCGTCGCAGTGGTCGTATTTGTTGACGGAAAACTCCTCGTCGTGGAGCTTTTTAAAGGCTCTCCAGCACTCGAGGATTCCGTCGAGCCATGGCTCACCGGGGTGGCGGCGGCGGATGGGGCAGAAGTGTGTCTCTCCGATGATGCGGTATCTGAGGCTGTTTCCTATGGCTCGTTGTCTCCCGCGGAGCTCGACGACGGGGGCGTTGGTTTTGAGTAGTTTTTGCTGTACGCGGATTTTTTTTATAACCTGATCGGTGACAACAAAGCAGATACGGAAATTGCCATGACCTGGTTTAAGGCCGCCAGAAAGGGGTGGGCCTGGCTTCTTCGAGAACAGTGGCATGGTGGTCGAAGATCTGTTCAGTTTTAGTCGTAGAATGTAGGAGTAGGGCTCTGTGACCAGATGATTTAGTAGACGGCAGGTAAGTGTCTGGCGCTCAAGTTAGGCAAAGGTCGAGTAAGCCAGTATTTATACAAGTAATCTATAGAATTGTATACACTGTGAGAATGAACCGTGTGAGCGATCGCAGATGAATTTACAAAATCTGTACATTCAAAATGTCAAATGTAATAATGCATACTGGAGTGCTGTGAAACTGGCCTTGATGACGCGAGGACATCTTCACATCTTTGCGCGATCCCCGTGATCGGCATTCACCAGTACGTATCGGTACCTGGCATGTCCGTCTTCCATATCGACCACAGCCTGGTTTGCATCCTTCATGTTGCGCTTCTGCACCCACGGCTTGACCCCCTTCTCCGCAGCAAACTTCAGCATCTCTTCAATATCCCTGGGACTGCCAATCTGGCTTCCACCAATTTTGCAACCTTTGCCAATCAAGCCAAATGCAGTGATTGGAGGAAGCTTGTCTTCTGGGGCACCGACCTGAATGAAAGAGCCGCCTGTACGCAGTAGTCGGAGATAGGACTCTAAAGGCATATCTGGAGATGACACAGTGCTGATGATAAGATCGAGACTTCTGCTATGTTTCCTTGCCCATTTTTCGTCCTCAGAAGTCGCAATATAATTTGTTGCGCCCATTGCCTTTGCATCTTCAACCTTATTCCTCTTTCGGCTGATGGCTACGACTTCTTGACAGCCTAGCGCTTTCGCAAACAATAAACCAAAGTGACCAAGGCCACCAATACCAATTATTCCAACTCTCTTGCCAGGCCCTGCGCCATTGTTCTTGAGCGGCGCATACACGGTGATGCCTCCACACATCATAGGCGCCGCGTCCTCACTCCTAAGTCCTGCGGGTATCCTGATAGCAAAATGCGCCGGCACACGAACATAGTCGGCGTAACCGCCCATGCTCCAGCTACCGTCCGGGTACTTTGAGTTGTACGTGGATACCATCTTGGTACAATGCTGCTCGATGCCTGCGCTGCATTCCTCGCAATTGTCTCTTAGACAGCTAAAGGCCTGGGCACCTACACCAACCCGGTCGCCCAAATTGAGATTCTTGACTTTTTCTCCAATGCGAACGACGTGACCAACAATCTCATGTCCGACGCATGTGGGATAGTGCGTAGTGCCCCAGCCAGAGCGCAGCGTGTGAATGTCGCTCCCGCATATACCGCAATGCGAGACCTTGATATCGACATCAATATCGTTGAAGGGTTTCGGCTTAAAGGAAGACCAGGTCATTTTCCCTTGGGCGGCGCTCTTGTCATGACCCAGCCATCCTGTGAATTCAGCGGGAGACGTCATGGCGGTTGCGTGGGGGTTTGGGAAGATTTGGCGCGATGTGTGCGTAATTTCGACAATGAAATATCCGACAAGTATGGAGAAATTTTGATTGGTAAAGACAAAGGACACCGCTGGGTTTCGGCAATCGTTGTCGCGACGCCAACGCGCTCCGAACCGAGCATCGCCGGCGACATTGTGCTGGAGAACGACATCCGAGGCATCTTTCGTAGCGCAGCGCGGCGCGATTGAGGGGTTCCCGGGCTTTAGTGTTAAGTCCGCGGCAATACACGTGACATTGATTTCACTGCCCCTTAGATAGCATAAGTTAGATTTCTAATATCAATGAATTTTTGTTACATGTTGCCACTTTCTAGGGAGTACTTCAAGAGGAAGCGCTAATCAAATCTAAGCTCCCTCAACCTTCTCCACCCCCTTCACCTCCATGGCGTTTTGGTAAAAGTTACCTGCGCAGTAGTTTACCTGGCCGCTCATGCCGATGTTGCCGACTAGAGAGGATAGCATGATGAAGAAGTCGAAGGTTTTGGCTTCCTTTTACTTTGACGTCTACAGCTTGATGCCACTGCTCTGCAATCATCTTGTCAAAAGCGTTGTCCTAAAGCACGTACAAGTTAGTGAGGGATCTTTCAATATCCAGTTCGTAGTGCTGGTTAGAAGGGATGAGAAACTTACAGCAAACACAGCAAATGACTGGATACATCAACGAACTGGCCATCATACATGACAACAGCTGTCTTCTTCATGACATCTTCTGTTTGCGTCAACGTTGCCTGCCTTTTCCGCCGCTTCCTTCTTCTGCTCAATCAGTGATGAGACATAGGACAGTCTGTGAGTCCCTCTGGCCGTCTACTTGCGCACATAGTCGTAGGGAGTGTTGAGCGTTTTGTTGAGTGACTTGTTCCAGTCTCAAGCTGTCTGCTTGAACGACGTGCCTGGGAGGCCCTCGGGAAGATGTTTGAGAAAAGAAAATGTATTGACTGCTCATGCCTATAGATCAGATGCCTAACCAAATACATCCACTGTTTCTTCGATCATATGGACCAATGGGTCGAGGCAGCTTGGAGTGATGCAATAACCATACGTGATGCGAAGAATGACGGCGCTCGCTTCGCTGCAGAGGCGGGGCTGGTTAGCAGAGATCAGAGCATTGATGAATGTCTGGCTAGACTTACGACTTAACGTGCTTGAACAAGCCAGATGGGTCTTTAAGAGAGTTTCAAAGAAAGCGGTGAGATTCAAGGTTCTCAGCTTCCTTCAAATGTTCGGCCATGAGCTTTGTGCCAAAATGTTTGTGGATCATTTTGCGATGTAGCAAGTAAGTGGAATTGAACGACAGAAGGTTCAGTAGCCCCCCAAATCCGCACATGTCTGCAAAAGTGAATGAGGGTCGAGATGAGGCTATTTTTGAAGACTTGGTCAAGATGTCGCGTATCGTATCACGGTCGTGGAGAAGGATGATGGGTTGTCCAAGCATTCTCACGGAGCTTACGGGATCGTAAGCGATCTTGAACTGGAGCTAGTGTTCATATTCGGGAATGTTGTCAGGAGGCTCACCTGTAACATTGCCAATGATAGGGAACCCTTTTGGTTCCGGTGGAAGATTGTTGCTGTTGTCTCGCAGCTTCCTCCAGAGCTGAATACATAGGAGAAGCCCCAGGGCGACGACAATGAGAGATGGCATTTTGACAGATTAAAGCTGGCAGTCGTTGCTTAGGGCGAAATAAGGCGTGGAGCAATGGCTCGAGATAAAAGACGAGTTCAAGTACTGTGTTTGGTAATCAATCCAATTGGTTTGGAGTGAGACGCTGTAGCCCTCGGAAGTCACTCCAGACTATTTTCCGTGCATGGGGAAAACGAGGCATGCTAAAAATTGCCAACGCAAGCCTCATGATAGCGGATTCCCTAATCTCACGGTACCATGCACGGCAAATCCACAACTACGGCCCGGGTTGTGGGGGTCAACAAGGCCCTACAGGTACCAACAATGAGACTTGAGGGGTTTGGCCATAGCCTGAATCTAAGAGAAAATTCGTTAGCTCTGTATCATTGGCTATTTGCCGTCATTGCCGTTGGAGAGATCGTATTATGAACATGTCGTCTTGCCAGGGTTTCCAGCTGTACCCCTCTGGGTGGGAACATGACGCAGAAGAGGAACGATCTAAGCTTTCCATTATCGACTTCACATTGAACTGTGCCTATAGTCGCTATGCAATCCTTTTTCGTCTAAAAGATGCCAATAAGGATGAAGCAGTCGATGCTATCCGAGCAAGGCATGAAAGGACACTTAGCCAGGCAAGACACATGTGTGGCACCATTGAGGCAGACGGAGGATTTGGTCTCTCGTTCGTCAAGTCGGCGAGTTTCCCACCATGAGACGCTGCATATCTGGTGAATGCTGTCGCGTGTGCGAGCTCCTCACTACTGAATTGATGTTGGTAGTAAACCTTAGCTGGATGAAGCCATCAACATGCGGCCTCGCCTAAGTACTTCTCATGCCTGAGCGCACGATGCGTAACGTCATTGCTGGAGCGTTTTCGGAAATGGCGCTTCTCCCAATGCTCATGGCTGGAGAAATTGTGGATGTACCCCTCTCAACGCTGGCAGTCCATATTCGGCAGTTGACTGAAAACTGTAGTGAACAATATTGTCTTAGGCTGATTGATGCCATTGCGCCCATTGAAGATCAACGAGCATTAGCGCACACTACTGACGCGTATCCACCGATGAGCATGTTTGTGACAGATCGCCGCGTGGCTGATGTGAGTGGCCTTGACTTTGGCTTTGCGAAAGTCAGGCCATAGAACGGTTTGTGGGATGTGACGAAGACTACTGGAGTTGCGATGATGTATGCTGTGGTTTCGTCAGGAGGAAAGCCAGATGAAGCCTGCATGTTCACAATGATGATGGAGAAGCAACTGGTGCCCAGGTTGCTTGAGATGGCAAAGTGAGTGGAATGGGTTGAATACGGGGAGATAAATTAGGCAGTAGTATCTGCTACGAGACTGTCGCATCTCACTCTGTCGTATGACAAACGAGAGTGGTTATGTTACTATAGTGTTCACATGAAGTTTGCAGAGCGTTCATGTAACCGGCAAAGAGAAGTGCAATGTCACTGGCAAGAGAAAATAAGAAAATGGACGGGTGGCAGTCTAAATGTGAGTCTTGTTCAAGCCCTTTGTGAAAAGAGGGCTCTGGCGGACACGCTCCCAGTCGTGCAACATGGCGGTGTTTGCTGTGCAGTCGCGGACCTCTGCGCCTCCACGCTTGATCATTTCCTCTTCATAGGCAGTGATGGCAGCTTTCCGATCGTCACCAGCGTGTATTCTGATGATGGCGTCACACAGCTTCCCTGCGTCTGTGACGGAGTGGTTGAGACCTTGTCCGCGCTGATACGTCATGGGGTGAACAGCGTCGCCGGCCATGGTGACACGTCCGTTGTGATTGTCCCAGCGATGACCATCCAGGCTAGGATCCCACTCGGTAAGACCAAGATACCATACGGGCGTGTCGTCGGGGGTCCATTCCAGGGCGCTTTTCCAGGGGTCGCAAAACTGCTTGGCGAGTTCTTTCTGCTGGGCGAGGCGTTGAGCGCTCGTCCAGTGCTTGGTGGCTTCTTGCTCTTCTAAGCTGCTACGCCACGAGATGTAGAAGAAGAAGGTCCAGGACGAGGGGTCATTTACATCTGGAGCATGTTGCATGCCAAAAAAGGCAAAGTAGTTGTTGGGGTGGGCAGAGGCCAGATAGAGGGGGTGAAAGGACCTCAGGTGAAGAGCCTGCTCCCTAGTGAAGGTGGACTGGACGAAGGTGGCGGCATAGGGAATGGGGTTGATGGCGCCTAGCTGGGGGCCAAGCAGGATGTTGCGGGTGGCAGAGTGAGCGCCGTCGGCGCCGACGAGAATGGAACCCGTGGCAGTGGAACCGTCGGCAAAGTGAGCGGTGACGGAGTGGCCATCTGGGGGATATGAGATGGCGTGCAGCGGAAAGTTGTAGCGGATGTCGATGTCGCGGGACAAGAGCTGACGCAGCTTGCTCCGTCGCAGGCGGTAGAAGGGTCCAAAGGTGATGGCGGCCACGAGTTCGCCGGTGTCACCGCGGAGCCATTTGAGGGTGTCGAGGGGTTTGGTGGGTTCGTTGGGGTCGACCTGGAGGCTCTGGACGTACTGCTCCCACCAGCCACGTGGCATGAGGCTCTGCAGCACTGGGGCCCCCCAGTGCAAGCCCATGTTCCAGTCGCGATCGCCATGAGCGGCGCTGGTCTTCTCGAAGACGGTGCACGCGATGCCGGCCTGGTGGGCGCTGTCAGCACTAATATACAGCCGGGATGTACTATATGTTCATGCGTAGTATACTAGTAGTAAGTACAGTCGAGCAGCACGAGGCTGGCTGCGAACACGACAAGTACACGTCTGAGTACTGTACGTACCTTGGAAAGACCTTGGGCAAGCGCCAGGCCCGTTATTCCTGCGAATCAGTAAGAAGAGGCGCGTTTACATATGTAGCGTGCTGCTGTTGCTGCACTGCCGTTGAGGCGGCGTCATGGGGCGTACCGGCACCAATTATAAGGACTCGGTTGTGCGCATCGCTGTGTGCGGCGGCTGTTGTTACTGCTGCTGCTTCTGCAGTACCGCTGGTATATGCTTCCCCCATGATATCGTCCAATGTCGCCCAAAAGATACGACTCTTCCAATTCGCAGTTCCAGAACGACGAGGATAAACTTCTGCACCGGCACCGGCAAACTCGACCCCAACGCTACGTATCAGGCCACCGCCTGCAACAGCCGCGCGGACCGAATGGAACCACAGCCCACCCCCGTCGTCTTCTATTGCATGCCGCGGCTAACAAGCTTTGCCCGGGGCGACTTGACTAGTGTGGCCTTGTTTGGACGAGGTGTTGGAGGTTGCAATATGCGCACGGCGTCTGTTGGCCTGCCTTTCACCCTTTCACCCACTCACACGCGGCGGAGGGCGAGTCCGGTGCAGGATCGCCCCGGGGAGTTTCTACGCCAATCCGGACCCTCGCCCTCCATCATCCAGCCCTCGACACACACCCCATGTCCCACGCCTCGGCCTAAGACACGACAGTTCACGAGCAAAAAAAACGGACCAATGCCATTCCTTTGCATCAAGTGTATTTCCCTCGACTCGAGTACCTCGACACGACAGATACGCCCCCTGCTGCTCAATTGCCTAGTCATACTCCCGAGTACTGCCTTTGCTAATATGTAACCACACCCCTCGGCCCGCCATTCCCCAGGACACACACGCGCACGCACACACACACACACACACACACACTTTCTCTCACTGTCCAACCAACACCAACCCACACTCCCCTTCTCTCTCTGGCAATGGCCCCGTCCAGCCCGCACAAGCCCGCGCAGGCTGCCGGCATCCATCTCCACCCTCAGGACAGCGCCATGCACTTGCAAGACACGCCCCATTCCCCGCAAACTGCCCCTGCTTCGCCCTACCCCACGTCGCACACGTCCGACACCGTGACAGACGACGACGAAGGATTAGCAGGCTCCTCGTCGGACTCGGGCTTCGATAGCGGCAGCCTCTTGGGCGATGGTACCGACTCGCTTGCCTCGTCTATCCTCAACCACCGCATGGAAAACGGCCGCCAGTACCATGCCTACCGCGACGGCGCATACTGGGGCCCCAACGACGAGCTGGCAAAGGAGATCCTCGACTTTGCCCACCACATGTACCTCCTGACCCTTGACCAGAAACTGCATCTGGCCCCTCTGCAGAATCCCCAGGCTATCCTCGACTGCGGCACCGGCACCGGCATATGGGCCATTGTGAGCACCACACCACACGCGCATTTTGCCTAAATCCCACTAACGCGACCAGGACATGGCAGACCAGTATCCCTCAGCCACCGTCACCGGCACTGATCTCTCACCCATCCAGCCCGAGTGGGTCCCGCCAAACTGCCATTTTGAAATTGACGATGTTTCCTTAGAATGGACCTTTCCCCCAAACCACTTTGACTTTGTCCACATTCGCGAGCTGTTTGGCTGCATCCCGGACTGGGACTTTTTCTTCGCCCAGGCCTATCGCCATATCAAACCCGGCGGCTGGGTCGAGATAGTAGAGCACTCAGTGTGCCCCGTTGCCGACGATGATTCCATGAGTCCGGACCACTTTTACCATACCTGGGGCAAGGTCGTGGTCGAGATGGGAGACAAGTTTGGCAAGAGCTTTACCATTTGGGAAGAGAGCGCAGAGAGAATACGGAGGGCCGGCTTCGTCGATGTCACCGTCGTCGACTTCAAGTGGCCAATGAACGGTTGGCCTACGGACAAGAAACTGAAGAACATTGGCAGATGGAATCAGCTACGCCTCATGGACGGAGTCGAGGGATTTATGCTGCGGTTACTGACTCAAGTCGGCGGCGTAAGTATTGCACAATAGCAATGGCCTTCCTACTGCCTACTAACCGTGTGCAGTGGTCAGTCGCGCGAGCCCAGCTACACCTAGCCCAGATGCGCAAGGAGCTCAAGAGCTACAAAACCCATGCATACCTTCCTGGAACCGTTGTTTACGCCCGCAAGCCCTTTCGCACGTGAGAGAGAAACGTCGTACTATTGATATGTCCTCCACAGCTACTTCTTGCATATGGGGTACAATCCAACCACCTGCAAACATGGTGATAGACGGACGGCCAGCATTCTCTCCCTACTGGTACATTCTGGCATCACCGTCATCACGTATATCTTCCAAACCCGAGGTTGGTAGCACAATTGCAACTACCTGGAGCCATTACGAGCACACTACCTTGGCTCTGGAACATCACATGTCGCCTTCAGTACCCAGTAGACAGCCACATGATCCTCGGTAAAGTATAGCACAGCACAGTCACACTCTAGCTTGGGCACGTCGACGTACTGTCTTGATTGATATTACATTCCCCTGCTAGCCTTTCTAAAGATGAGGGCTTGACTGGATTCCCTTTACTCTGTCTATATTACAAAAAGGCTTCCGCGCACTGGCTTCACACTGAACCCTGTAGTCGGCAAGCACCTTTTCGGGATTAGTATCCTGGAGCTTGGCAATGCGGTATTCAGTGGCGTGGAATGGCTGAGGTAGCGCAGGATACGAAGCTGCGAGCTGCGGTGGGCTGTACTGAAGCCCCAGAGCGTCGAGCACGAGCGGTGCAAGGGATGCTGAAGACAGGAGGATGCGAGGCATTCCTTTGAACTGCGAGTTAGACAAATGTCTTTTGTCAACTAGTATATAAGGAATAGAGACGTACCATGTCCTGTGTATCCGGCATTGATGAATTGATTGCTGCGAGATGGCAGCGCGCCGACAAATGGGAAGCCATCTGCGCTTGTTTCGTGGGCTACAAACCATTGGATTAGTTTTCCTGATATCTTTGATACCCTTTCTTTTTCCAACAAAAAAACTTACCCCCAGTCCAACTCCCCCCTTTCTCAACATCAAATCCCAACTCCGCAACTTTCGGTCCCGGCCAATCCACTATCTCCGCCGCCGGCCACGTCTTGTAGAAATCCGGCACACCCGGCGCTTGCTTATCGTCTTCATCGTTCAAAATACTGATTTCAGGGTAATGGCAGAGTAATTGGCGTGCGCCGCCTATGATGATGACGTTGTAAGGGGGTGGGAGTTGGACGTGGTAGTTCTGGATTTCTCATCATCAGCATCTCTCACACTCGAGAATAAGGCAAAGGAAAAAGGATGAGACTTGCATTCACCATCCCATCCCACTGCTGTGCCCCCGTCCTTTTCAAAAACCCCGGTGGCGCCTTAATCGCTGCTATCGCGCCTAGTTGCGGTAAGATTAGCCGCTCGAATTCTGGGAGTAAGTGCGAGGCCCAGCGGCATGTGGCGTGGACTACTGTCTTTGCGCGGAGTGCGCCGCGGGCGGTGCTGATGGTGATGTAGCCCGTGGAATCTCGCTCCGAGACGGTGGTGACGGGGGTGTGGGAATAAAGGGTGAAGTTTGGGGTTGCGAGGAGGATGCGCAGGAGGGCGTGGATGAATTTGTAGGGCCATCTATATGCAGGGTTAGCTTTTTTATATTTCTGAGGATGGCATAGATGAAGAGAAGGGATACATTTGTCCCGTGGGATGCACAATCGCTTTCAACGCTCCTTTCATCTGCGTCACTTCTTCTACTTCAGCCTGATCTTCAATCTTGCGGCATATTTTTACTATTTCGTTTTCGTCACCATGGTCTTTGCGCACTTCATCCAGTGCATGGCTGAGCCGTGACCACGCTTCGTCTGTCATGGCGGCGTCAAAGGTCTCCCCGAGTTTCAAGCATACTTCCTCTGTAATGCCTTCTGCGTCGCAAAGTTCTTTGAATGCGGAGAGATGCGCGTGTTCGTGGCGGATCAGGTGCATGGCGCCTGCTGCGCCGAAGCGGTCGCGCCATAGGGGATATCGAGAGTAAAGATGCGGTCGTAACTGTCCTCCTATTTTTAGTTCATTTTCCGTTAGTATTCAACTGCAGTAGTAGTGGGTGTATTTGGATATCACGTGCGCAACCGACTTACCATTTCGCCCAGTAGCAGCGCCACATACATCGCGTGCTTCTAGGATCGTCACTCGCGGCTGCTTGGATGCATGTTCTGTGTACTAAAAAAAACGGTGGCCGGCATGTCAGGACAAGGGGCTTGGAATTGCAAGCGATTGGGGAACCACTCGTGGGTGTGGATGCGTGACATACTTTGTGGAGCCAATAGGCGGTTGAGACTCCGGCGTAGCCACTGCCAATTATCGCGACATCAGTTTCTTCTGGGAGCGTCTCGCTGGATCGGTAGTCACGCAAGGGCGACTCGGCGGCCTCGATCCAGTATGATTTTGTGGGGTTGGGCTTGGGCAGGACCATTGTTACGTAGTAGTACTGCTAGTACTATTCAATTGTTTAGACAAGAGGTTGTAGACTTGGCTTACAGGCAGGGAACATGCACGTGGTGCTAGCCTCACTTATTTCAAGACTTCAAAAGATCTGTCCATGAGAGTACTCTTGTACCGGCCGGTGATTGCACCGGTTCACCATGGGGAGATGATGGTCCGATTACCGGCCCGGCATCTGATAAGCAGCGGGGTCTCTTGTCAAAGCTCGTGCACCACTCTGTCACGAGCTGTGACCGGGTGGCCGGCATCAGATTATTCGGACACGTAGACTCATGTTTACAGCATTATTAAATTCGTATTCATCTTGAGTCTAACTTTCCAGTCCCACATTTTAACCCCCCTCGATTGCTATCCCTCCCTTCCCAAGTCGTCATCAACCCCGCCTTGCAAGAGACAGCCAAACAAATTGTGAAAAAGGAGGAAACAAAGAAACATGTCTTCGCCCAAAAAACACGTTGTTTTCGACGTCGTAGGTACATGCGTCTCCTTCGACGCCTTCTACGAAGCAATCGACTCCACAATCGGGGCCAAACTCCGCCAACACACTATAACCGCCCAGCACTTTGGCTTCACCTGGCAAACATCCGCAGAAATCGAATTCACCTTCTTCTCCATCCACGGCGGCTACAAGCCCTACAAAGAATTACTCTCCGGCTTCTTCTACCGCACCCTCAGCCTCTGCGGCGTCCAAAACCCAAAATCCATCTTCACAAATGAAGAAAGAGATAGATGTGTAGAGGGCTACTCGGCGCTCAAGATGCGACC
Source organism: Bipolaris sorokiniana ND90Pr (assembly GCF_000338995.1). Lineage (NCBI taxonomy): Eukaryota > Fungi > Ascomycota > Dothideomycetes > Pleosporales > Pleosporaceae > Bipolaris > Bipolaris sorokiniana. The sequence continues at coordinate 129,306 of NW_006911903.1, read as the reverse complement.
AGGTTGCCACGAAATGTTCCAGATACTACGGGATAACGGATTTACTATCTGGGCACTTACCACCGGCGACGTCAAGCGCGTAAGCGGATACTTCGAGCGCGCGAACTTGCACATGCCGCTTGAGAATCTCGTTAGCTGCGATTCTGTTGGTGTAGCGAAACCAGCGCTCGCGGCGTACCGCGTCATGTGGGATCGGCTAGGCGAAAACGATGTCAAGTGGTTTGCGGCGGGTCACATGTGGGATGTGACTGCGGCGACCAAAGTGGGGTTTCGAGGCGCGTTTACGACGGTATATGAGAAGGACGCTTGTCTGGATGTTTTTACAGAGGCGAAGATTGAGGTTGTGGAGGATAGTATGGTGGGGTTGGCTAGGGTGATTGTGGAGAAGTCGGGGTGAAATGATTCGAACAAGAAAAAAAATTGAGTTTTCAAAACATTTTGAATAGCTTAAAATCACGAAGACATATCTTGCTTGACGACTTGATTTCATCGCTCAACGACTACAAGATTTCCTTGCTACAAGGCGGTGAGGACATTGTCAGTGCTGTCTCACGCCCAGTCTACCATGAACCATCTAGGTACTCAGGTAATCTAAACAAAACATCTCACTCGACTCAAGGTTTGAGATCAGTCATATATTCATATCGTCCCTGCATTACTACAGGTTGCTAACATCGGGGCTCGCCTAAAATAGTAACTGTATGGGGTATTGCGCCCGCCTAGGCGCTAGTGTCAAGGCACTCATCTTCGTTATCAGATCTTCCTTCATCGCAACGTCCTTGCCATAATTCAGTTGATTGATATCTCCGATCGTCATTAGAGAATGCTCAGGGTTTCTTGCTTGGACATCGTTAGCAGTTCATCGAAAGACAGCCATGAAAACGTGAGGAAGCTGGTCTCGTTCCAATTACGGCTGCTTCTGGGCATTACCCTTGGCTTTAATATTCTGGACACCCCTCCTACTTCTCACTATCCCATGAGGTCGTCAACGATTCCATAGTAGTATCTAACTACGAGCCATAGTTGCCTTCTTCATACCACAACCTGCAATGTCTTGTGATCAGGCCCCCAATAGCGGCGCTCCCCGTAAAGGCCCTTTTCCGTACCAGGTCATGCTTGCACGGAGCCACGCTAAGCTTTGTCGTGTGCTGACTTCCTGTCTCCAGAATTTTCCAGACGCCGTCGAAAAAGCCAGCTGGCTGCACTAATTGAATGAGTACCAGGGCATTCTGTGCCGTCTAGGAGTAGAGACGGCTTGATGATCATGGGCCAGCAGCGTGTTTGCGCATAGACATGGCAATCGGAAAGCTCGAGGTAACAAGGGCTACAGCTACCACAATTGGCCACTTGATAATAAGGACTAGACGGCCTCATCAAGATTGATGTCAAAGGGCGCAAACATCGACATTGGACGCGCGGTGAAAGGTATGGCTGCTAGGGTCCATCGTGGAAGAGTGTGGGGTCGCGGGTCTACTAAGCAAGACCAAGACAAGCGTGGTTAGTTCTTAGTCTTGAGAAAAGTAGGGGATGCTCGGCTAGCCACCACTGCTACTCGCCCAGGCTTGGATGTCCGCTCGGCTATCATCCCTATACGGGAGGGTTGGTTGGATTGACAAGATATCCCTCTAGCAGAGCCATTGGACGCGCTGATCACGAAGAGATGGATAACCCTCCCGATCATCCAGACTATTTGTCATAACCCCTCACACTGATTGCCCGTTATCTATCAATTCCACGTTGATGTACATGAAATACTACTACACACCATCGGCACTTGAGCAAGTCACGTGCGCAATAGTGCACAACCGGGCCGGTCAGAACGGCCAACCACGTCAATCCAACCGTGCCGGCTATATTCACTGACCGTGCCGGTTGCACGACGACCCAACTTCCATTACCCACCTTACAACGCTCCCGGTCCAGTATGGAGCTCGAGAACCCAAGGCCCACCAAGAAGCGTCAACTGGCGGCCGGAGAACGACAACGGGCGGTGCGAGCGTGAGACCACACCCGCCTCTTGCCTTGTGTTCCCAGCTGCGACCAGGATCAGCGCTGACTTGCCCAAACTAGTTGTGACGAATGTCGTCGCTTGAAAGAAAAATGTGAGGGCGGCATGCCATGTAAACGTTGTCGCCATTTACGACGGACATGTGAATTCAACAATGCCTCTGCACCAACTGCCAAACGCGTACAAGAGCCCATGGTCTCGTCCAAGGACCTCAAGGAGCGCGTGAAGTACATGGAAGCCATTCTCCATCACCATCTTCCACAACTGCCCTTGGATATCGACACATTACGGCGCACGTGCGAGTCATTCCCCGCTTGGTCACCTGGCTCCGACCAACACGGCACATCTGGCTTGCCCGTAGAAAATACTGCACACCCGTCAGCGTCCGACAGTCCTGGAATTGAAGACGAGAAGTGCACTGTTGAATATGTTGATGATACTACAGCTCGTATGTTACTACCAAGCTCCAGCCAAGATGCACCATACTGATCCAAAGCTTGTACGTGGTGGCAGATTACTCTGGTGAATTCTCACATTGGAACTTTTCCATGCACATCAAACGAAACATTGATGAACTAATCGCCAAATCTAGTGTCCAGGTAGGTGTGAGTGTACGCCTTCGTTCGCATTTTAGACTCCTCATCGTAAAAGTACGTACTTATGGTGTTGGCAGACTTTGGAGGATGTCAAACGCGTACCAGATTTCTTCCGCGTTCCCGAACCTGATCCTGGTTCGACGTCTATTTCAGACATTGTTGCCCTCATTCCTCCTCGTCCAGTAGCTACCTTTTTGGTCAATGTGTTCTTCAGACATGCTACTAGCTTTTACTACTACGTCGACAAGCATTGGGTCAAAGAAACTCTAGAGGATCTTCAGACAAACTCGACACGCTTACGTTCCAAGCATGTCCCTGCCGCCTGCGTAGTGTTGATGGTCCTTGCAGTAAGCACTCAATATGTGCACTTGGAAACATCAAATCCAAATAGCAAACGTGGACGCAGATCTTCAATTGGCTCTGATGCCCCTGCTAATTGGGAGCTGGACGTCGGCTCTACCTTCTACCGCCAAGTAGCCAAGTCCATTTCTGAGCTCATACATGCTGGTTCTCTATTGAGCGTGCAGGCATTTCTTTTGCTCGGCTTTTACTCCTTGCCGATCGACGCATCTGGACTGGGCTACATCTATCTGAACCTAGCTGTCAAAGTGGCCATCCAGAATGGTATGCATCGAAGAATCTCGCGGGGCGCTTTCGATGCAAGATCAAAGGAGATCAGACGGCGCATTTGGTGGACGGTATATTGTATGGAAAGGTCCGTATGTTTGGAGGGTGATCGCGATACTTGTGCTTACAGTCATGCACGTGTAGGAAAATTGGCATATATCATGGCCGCCCCGCATCTATCTCACGCTCCGACATTGACTGCGATCTTCCAAGCAGTTCCACCCCAAACAGCATCGATGGCGATACTTTTGATGCAACTGGATTGCTCGAATCCATTGATCTGACCTGCCAGGCAGAGGCATTCTTGTACCAGATGTAAGTTCATTCTACGATAAAGCTGTCGTGAAAAAAATGCCAATGATTGACGATACTACCAGCTCCCAACTCCGAACATGTCCAAGACAAGAAGCTTGGCTAATCATGGACCGCCTCAAGCAAATGAAGACTAAGTTACCGCGGCCATGGGTGTTTCGCTATCGTGATATATCATCACCTTTGATGGGAGACCGTGTAGAGCATTCAGAATCCCGCGCACGACTTCACGCTCACTTGGAGTGTTGTCTGCTACACATGTTTATTGGACGACCTCTCATTCTGGCCCACCGCCAGGTGCGGAAAGAAGACCCAAAAGACGACAGTGCCGCAGAGCGTCCGGAAGCAAAACCTGAAGATACGCACACTCCCCCACATATGCGCTGGAACTTCCTGATTGAAGATTGTATTGCAGCTGCAAATGAAGCCATCGACATCTGCCATAGCATGCAGAGGGGTAGTATGGGCCTCTCAAAAGCGTCATATGCCGAATACAGTGCCTGTCGTGCATCACTCCTGGTCCTAATCGCGTATAGTATTTGCCGTCGCACCAATGAATTTTCAAGCAACTTACAAAAAGGCCTTAACGCAATACGGGAAATGGCCTCAGTTGGTGACTCCGCGCGTTCAGAGGTGTTGCTTCTCGAGACCTTGGAAGCCGCGCTGAATAGGCTTCAGGCTTTTGACGTAGACTGTGACCAGAGTGTATCTGACACTGGGGAAGAGATAGTCCAGGATGGTTACGAGGGTTTACGGGATTGGTACACCAAAACAGCCGGCACTATCCGTTCCCGTGCTAGTACTTCGATACCAATAGCCAATGATGGGTCAGGAATAAGGACCCAGGGCGTCCCGCTTTGCCCGCAACCTGCTCCCCATGCCGTGGAAATACTAACAGATTGCATTCCGGAGAGTCGCCCCGTCGACGATTATCCTTTTAATCTCGACCTTTTCAATATGGACGGCAACATTGCTTTCTTTACCTCGGGTGTCAACAATAGCGGCAACGTGGAAAGCGAATTGTTTGAGAATCTGCTAAATGGGATGCCGAGGCATAGCCTTTAGAGAGCAATAATGAACAAATATAAATTTCCTTACGCAAGCAATGACTTTACCTGCATGTTGAGCAAATGTGTCTCTATTCATTAAGGATACCTCAACTGGCCGTCAGTCTATAGTTTTGCCGCTAGGACAGGTTCACATTTTTGAACTCGTTCCCAAGTCTCTCGAGCCGCATGCTCTTTCCGCTCAGACCATCTCTCCGGAGTAATGCGATATGGCAAAGGCAGATCAACATTCTCCGTATCTCCAGTGAGAGTCATCACCGCTACTGCTTTCGCTGACAGGAAAATCTGCGGCATACCGTGGCCCGTGAAACCAGCGCAAACGTATTGTCCCAGTCGTCCGCAAGCAGGACCAACATACGGGAATTCGTCGTTGGAATATCCCATGACTGTTGTAACGAATGGGTTAGTCAAAGTCATCCAGTCGCTATGCGCGCAGTACAGTACTACTTACTTCCAGTCCACAAATCTTCCGTACGAGCACCAGTGTTCTCCCATGCAAAAAAATGACGCTGCATGTACCCGTCATAGTAGTCTTTACCAGCATCAATCAACTTACTATCATCAACAACATCAAACCAATCACTCAAGTTCTTGTAGAAGTCCCGCCGTCCACCTCCCACTACGACACTGCCATCTGGTCGCGGAATCATGTAATCGTATTCGTGGTCCGATAACCGCATCATATAGCTGTGTTTCAGCTGTGGTGCATTTGGTGCTGTAATGTGTGCAACCATGCCCCTAACAGGTACGATTTTCCCTTTCATCTCGGGGATCAAGGCAGATGTGTACCCATTTGTAGCAAAGATCACTGTCTTCGTCTTCACCGTTCCGCGTGGAGTGTCGACTGCCCACTTGTAACTCTGTGTGTCGTCTTCGATAGCTTGGACACTCTCGACGGACGTGAACGTTTGCAGGTTGACTCCTTGGGTAACCGCTTTCTGCAAAAGATGCGCCACCAATTGGTAGGGCGCAAGACGTGCACCGCTGTATGTGTGACACGACAGTGCTCCTCGCACGCCAGAGACCTGTTTAAGCGGTCAGCACCGAAATTACCTTGCTTATATCTCCGGAATCATGTCTGAGAATGCACAAACCTCTTCAGCCTCCCTGCCTTCATAAAACCTTATCATCTTTGCAGTGGAAATACCCGCTTTGCTAATCTTGTCGATACTGGCCTTCATCTTATTCCGTCCTTGGGCGTACTTGCAAATGTCCATTACAGTCGTCTCTTCAAAGTCACAGTCAATACTCTCGCGCTCGACGAGTTCCTTGATGGCGGTGACCTGGCGCTGCTCAAACGACGCCACATGCTCCGCGATGGCTGCACCATGACCATCTAGCAGACCAGCTGGCCGCAACAGAGGGTCTGGTTTCAGATGTCCACCTGGACGTGCAACGTTATCAGCAACTTGCCACAAGGTTTTCTATGTTTCTTAATACAGTTAAATATACAAGGTACATACCATTTCGCCCCGTAGCCCCCGAACAAGCCTCGCGCGCCTCGAGAATTACTATCGAGGGAATTGCCTTGCCAGCGCGCAAACTTTCTTCCACCAGGTGATGTACAATCGACGCGCCGGAATAACCAGCGCCAATGACTACAATGTCTGCCTCAGCAACTAGGTCGGTGGTACTGCGATGATTATCGATTGCAGCAGGCTGTTTCCGCCAATAAGACGGCAGGGAATTTGGCACGGGAAATTGGCTACTGGGACTGCGCTGTGAAGATGATGACATGATGGGCTTGGGTGGAGGGGGTTTGTAAATTATGGTAACGTTTAGTACCTTGGCTGGCTGCACAGATATCGTGGCAGGCGATGTACCATGTTAACCTTTAACCGGGTGCGCTGCGTGATGTGATTCGATGGGGGTTTTTTTGCGGGACCGGCCCGGCGTTTGGCCAGCGACGTTGGGGGGTTCTTGGAGGTCATCAAGCGATTGCCGGTGTGGGTCGGATGTTGACAACCTTTACAACTTGAGTTCCGCAATCTTAGGGATCAACAGAGTGATGACGATAGTATTTGGGTCGGGATTTGGAGATGATTCACCGGTAGATTGTAGAGTTTGCACTACATATATTACACGTAGCGGTCGTGTGAGATTTACAGCCAAAAGTTCGGAGAAATGTGTTGCTTGGGATTGCGGCTGTTTGACTATGTATAGATGTACTCGATGCTAGTCAATACATGCCCACGATTCATCCGGCATCCTACCATATGAACATTTGTAGTGAAAATTTCGCTTTCGAACCCTCAGTGGAAAGACACCACAGCAGGTTTGTCTTGAGCACGTTGCCACATATACATAGGGCCATTCCGTCGAAAAAAAGATCATTACGCAACAATCAAACATCATCGATCAGATATAAACATTCTAATACCACTCGGCTCCAAACTATGTTTGCTGCTATCTACATGACCCGTCGACACGCGCCCTTCTTCATTTCGGTTTCGCCCAACCGTCAAACACAAGATCATCATCATTCCCGTCATCTTCTATAACAGCTTCTCTGATCGGCCTCGTGGGCATCTTCCTGATCAACATGGACATACTCGGGATTGTAAAGACCAGAATGGCGATGTTGACGTAGAGCGGTATGGCGTGGTCGATCTTCTTCGCTGAACTCAATCCGTACGACACTGCTTGACCCGCAACTTCAAAAGCACGGAATACACCTCCTGCTCGTGAAGCAACTGCGACTTCATCGGAAAGGGTACTGAGGATCCAGTACAGGGTAAGCTGAGTCCAGTATCCGCTGATGAAGAGTATGATGTAAGGGAAATAGGCTCTGATCCATCGGGCGGGTTCCCTGTTGCAGTGAGTGTAAATTCCAACGAATAGAGTTCGTGTAGCCTACAGTCTGTAATCAAGAGCAGTCTTCTTAGGTAGAGTATGGTACTCTACCGCAACCCAGATGAAGCAAGCGGTCTGTAGTATTCCCCATACTGCCATTGCAGTCCATGCTCGAGTCCGCTGCGTCCAACGAGTGTTATCCAGAAGCTTTCCGAATAATACGACAGTTGGAATAGCAAGTGTAGCTGCAATTGTTAATACGCGAAGCAAAGATCAAGGATGGGGAGTGGGATACTTACGAACTAGGAGGGAAGACAGAGCGCGTGCACGCACGGAGAAGTGAAGCGACAGATAGGTGCCCATGGTACCCCCATAGAAGAAAGAGTAAAAAGCGGGGAAAAAGATGAGCCATGTCTGATACAGAGTTAGCTTGCGATATTTGACAGAAGCAGGTTTCACTTACAGCCCCCTGCGTCAGATAGGTGGCTAGAGCCTTGAGCTCCTTCATCCAGGACTCCGCCGGAGCAATATTCACTTTGCTGTTGTCTCTGCGGCGGACCTTCTTGGTCCGTGAGAGCAGAAGAGCCCATACAAGACCAGTGCATTCTAACCATCGTTAGTACCTCTTCGATCACACCAGAGACTTTGACATACCCAAACTAACGAAGATCAAGTATGTAGACCATGCAATTCCTCCTGCCTTCGAGTCTGTATGATTATTTGAGAAGTTGATGGCACCTCCAATTACGCTACCACTGTTTCGCATTGCGGACCAGATGCCTATGCTCTATCAGCGTCAAATTCGTCTATACGTTCAGTAGGGTCATTCGTACCCAAGTAAAATCCTCGTTCTTCTGGATGTGGGTAAGACAGCATAGCTGTCGTTTCACCAACGTAGAGGAAGCCAGACGCAAATCCTTTGATCACCTGTTCGCGTGAGCAGTGTTTTCACGCAATCAGAGTTTGAACATACGCTGGCTGAAAGCAGATACGCATCGTTCTTGAATCTGGCATTCACGTAGTAGGCAGATCCATGGAGCGGCATGGCTATGGCTGCGATCAAACACGCCCACTTGATGCCAATCTTGTTGATAATGGGACCGCCAATGATTGTGCTGAAGAAACTCATTGTATAACTCAAAGATTGTCCGAGATTAGCAAGCCAAGGAGTAGACAATCCGCCGCCGCCCAGATTCGTGATAGCATCTGACATGGCTGGTCCAACCAGGGACAGCCTTGACAACGATTTAGCTGGTCGATTTTGTGTAATGATGATCTGACACTTACATTCCAAATAAAATCATCTGAAACAAGACGCTGCGATAGAATGTCGCCATCTTAGAACGAGGGCGTTCCACAGTGCCAACTTCGACGTGGAATCGTCCGTCGCGTCCATCGTCGACGGTCATAGGGACCATTTTGGTTTCGCTCTCTGATGATGAACCCATAGTCTCTGACTGGACAGAGAACAAGTAGGCACAACAAGCCTTAAGAGTGGCTAACATGGTTCCACAGGGCTCCAGTTATAGTATGGCCTCCCTGGGGTACCCCGCGTTTGACTAGATAAGAGGCTACCGGCCCGGTTCGTAACGCCAGGTAATCTCCGTGCGTCAGACGGGATGGACAGAGTTAAGCATCAAACCATGCTCCAGTGCACGTTATTCGACTTGGGTCTACCCATACCTGCTGCTTGACGAACCTATGGCAGGCAGCTGTGTGTTGGTTACCGGCCGATTATTATCTATCAATGTTTCGCGTCCCGTGTTCTTACCTATCACCCCACGGCAGTAACATCATCGACAGCTGTCGATAGACGGACGCGCATAGTCGAAAACTGGTATCGTAAAAAACGTATGGTATACAGTAAGGATACGCAAGGAAGATTTGTATTCATTTCCTAGGTTCAATCCGGTAGATGCGGAATAGTATTTAAACAGCATGTGGTTCTGAAAACCATGATCAAGACTCGGTTGCATATTGCGCAGCAAGTCGAAACCCATGTGTATGTTTATTTCCTCAAATGTCAGCCTTCGCTCGCGATACTAAGACCTGGGTTCTAGCCCCTTTCACAGGAGAACGACCCAGAATGCTGCTACCGCGACTAGGAAGAAGTGCCTGCGCATTGAGTGACATAAGTCTCGGTGCTTTGTCGTGTTTCTATTCCGCGAGGAAACAGAAAGGCTCACAACAGCCAGGCTGCTTGGAGGTCTTATGATAGAGAACCATATGGGGTATCTGAGGAGACAGCTGATCGACACCTACTGTAGTCGTCACTTTTCCTGATTTCAGTGCAGATCTCATTCTTTTTTGTCCTCGACACGCGGGGAATCTAGTTTTGCATTGACAGCACCCCTGCGTCAGCGCTAGTAATCGGTGCCAGTATATCCGAAAGCTTAATTTCGTGCAAGCGAGCCTGTCGGAAAGACCACTTCAGATAAGCACGGGATCGAGACTAAGGTCATTGCTTGCAACGTGCTGGCGTGCATCCCATAGGTGTATGTCAACTTGGTTATTTTTACTATCCAGCAACGCGAAACCGGTTGAGGAACTAAGGATAGAGCACAATCACGGGTAGTTCGAATCAGGACCTTTCTGCGGTGACTTCAAACAGCAACTTGTGAAAAACTCACCGGACAGTTCGCTAGAATGAGGCGTCGCGCAGGAGCCATGAAACGAACATGGATGAGAAAGAAAGCACAAGAGCCTCAATGCGTGGCGGGAGAAAAATCTTCGGGTCTTGTTTGGTCTGTGACTACGCCTGTCGCCTGGTTTCTCCCACTCATCAAGCATGTGTGTTGCTGAAGTGCATTTGTCCGTGTCATACTGACCGCGCTGACAACTGATCCTGCTGTTTGACCTTAATCTCCCCGATTGCTGTAACACCACGATGGCATTATGAAACGACCAACTTTATTCGACATAACAGGTTCAACCCCCCACCCCCCAATCTTGCCATAACTCAGTTTCATCCGTTTATCCGTAATGAGTTCATAGTCTTGACCACTGGAAAGCAGAAACATGATTGTCATGTAGAGCATGGGACAGACTTCCCTCCGGGAGTTAATGAGGGGGAGACACTTATCAAGGGACTCTCTGGAAATAGGTTGTAATCATGGAGACATGTCTGAGCGATTGTGGCTCAGACATGATGTGTTGACAGGGGACTAACGAGAATGACCACGATGCGCAATATGATTGTAGGACGATAGTGATCGCGAATAGGGCCTCTGCTGTTTGCGCATGTCAACTCGTTTGCACGCCCTCTCCGAGGTAACGTTGGCGACAAAACCGTTGCCATCTACTCCTGGCGTCATGCCATTGTAATGTTGCTGTCCCTCTACGCAGTGCCAGAAAACTGACTCAAAGATTGGTTGCGGATGGTAGAGCGATGCGATACTGTGTCTACTTAGGTGTGGTAGCTGCGCGTTGTTGCGTATTGTAGGTTGCAAGACAAGCCAGAGGGCTGCCACTAGTAAGTAATCAGCTTCAAGCGCGCTCTGATCGGCCAACGTCACCTTTGCCTTTATCGCGACACCCACCGCCGGATGGTGTGCTTGTCTTATCAACACCGCACTGCGTCGAATGCACAAAACACAAATGCGCGTCTCTGATTTTGGCGAGAAGGTGAAGTTTTTTTCGAAATCGCGGTGCGCTCTTAGAGGTGTTTTTCAATGTGCCGGTATCACTTCTGGCAGCTCATTGACGAATACATTAAGGCAAATGTGGCCAATACTTTGGAAGTTGGTGTTTGACTCGGGATGTCAATTCCGTTACACATGAAGATAGCGAGTGCAGAGCTTGATCCGATAGGAAGGGTACCCGATTCCATATACTCGGTTTGGTTCAGGTATCCTTCTGGCTTCATTAGTCGTGGTAGTAGCCTCCCAGCATTCGATTGCATACAGCTGGAGAAGCAAACACGACTCATAGACTTGTATTCAGAGGACGATAAGTTTTTTTCGGCCAGGTCATCGGTCACCTCGTATCATGCCAATTCCTCATCATGATTCAAATGCATGGCAACTCCAAGTAATGCTGTTACTTTGTGGTTTCCGTATCCCTGCTCTTTTCTTCCCCATCATTATCTTCTACTCTGACGTCCCTACTCTTCTGGTCTACAGTGTTATCTTCTCTTTCATTATTCGTACCAACCTGATCGGCTCGTTCCTCGCTTCTCTCATTGGATGTCACCGATGCACTTCTCCTCCTTTCCCGACTCGGTCTCCTCAAACCAGCCACATATTCTGGCCGTTCCGGCAAGTCGTCCCCTGGTGTTCGCACGATGGGAACCCCATGCAAGGCCCCAGGTGCCGTATTCGTGCCAGATAATTCCGCTCTTCCCGGGGATGACATGGGATCTGCTTCAACCGCTTGCCTGGGGGTTTCTAGTTCTTTTATCTCATAGCCATAGAGCTCCGCAGGACTGTTCTCGTTAACAGCATGAAGCTCGTACTTCTTTGGAAGAGATGACCCTTGGCCGGATGGGTCGCTGGTGTCAGGGAGTTCGTGGGGGCTGTGGCGTTTACGGTATCGACGACGGAGAAAGAATGCTACGATGACGATGATGATAAGTCCTGCAACACCACCACCGGCACCGCCTGCAATAGCTCCTTTCATGCTCTTCTTTTTAGGACTGGGCGAACTTGAAGTGTTTCCTGGTGTAGTGTTTCCAGAAGTAGTACCTGAAGATGGCGTGGTTTTACTTGGTGTTGCGAAGACAGTCTTCAGACCTTGTTCTGTCCAGCCCATGGCGGGCTCCTTTTTCGTAGCGTTCCCATTTGCGTTTCCACCAGTCGCAGCCAGCAGTTGGTTGGGCACCTGAAATTCTGGTCGGTCGACTGCGAAGACACTCCCCCATCTCAAAGCTGTCATGTCCCATACTGCAACCCCTTTCGTTTCCCAATCACATGTTATGGTTGGAGTATTGCCGCCCACCGTGATCATCTGACGTTTTCCGGCAACATGGCATTTGTGGCCCCATCGTGGTGACTCACCTAGAGGCCAAACACTTGTCCAGTTGAATGATGGCAGAGTCAAAACTACAACATCGTCATAGGCCTTGTTTGTGATTGGATTTCTCCCACCGTATAGGTAAATATGATGACTCGAGTTATCGGGTGATGAAATAGCCACTGTACAGAAGTCTATGCGTGGTTCTGGTACATCTCCAGTGGTATTTTGCGAATACCAAGTCCCGTTGCTGTCTGGTTTTTGGAGGTAAGAATCGATATCGAACATGTCGACCGTCTCAAAGTCAATCTGCTGGAGTGTAAGTTGAGGATTCATAAGCTGACAGTTTTACTCACCAATAAGCCTGTGCTGACATTGGCAAAAGGGCTGGCAAGATTAGGTTGTACCTGACCACCAAGTGCTACAAGCGCTCCCATACCACCAATCGAAGCAAAGTATTCCATCGTACCTCCCACCCTAGGAGCACCGCCTCTCAATCCGGAAGTCGATATGTTTTTCGCACTCTGCGACTTGAGGTCGAGAACAACCATACCCTCCATAGGCACATAGATGTCTTCGGTTTTCGGGAAACTATCAACTGTCCTTGGTGCGGTACCCCAGTCAATCTGGCCGTTCAGATAGAAGGCCAAACCTTGATCTATCGCCTCAGTCGCTGCGCCATGGTTGGGCGTCCACTCGGTATCTTTTGAGTATTGGTCCCAGGAGTTGCCAGCTCCATACGTATATGACCACAGAGGGTAGAATGCCGATGATTCTGGCCGCGTAAATGCCTCGAAGGACTGATTGCCCATGAAGGTTGTACCGCCGTACACGTACACATTGGGTTGATCAATAGGGCCATGGAACATATGACCACGAATGAGGCTGGGTGGTGGCGTACCGGTAGTCGGATTCTTTACATTCTTAGCTTGAGCATCCATGGTAATGTTCGACTTCCAGTCCCATGTCGAGTTAAGAGGTATGGTGATCATGTAGCTGTTTATGCCTAGAATCGGGTTGGTGACATCCGTGCCATTCCATTTTTGTACTCCACTATCGATGTACAGGATGTCGTTCTTCACGACCGATTGTGCCCCTGTTGGTGGTCCGTATCAGCAGTCATCGCCTGAGTCAATTATCAATCTCCTAGAGGAGTGACGGGTGGATCAAATGATTACGAATAGCACCACTCACACCATCTCGAGCAAAAGTTGTTTAGTGGGTTCAGACGAAAGTTTTGTGCGTGTACGGTAGGCGAGATGTAGACGCTATCCAAGACAAGATACAGGAGACTGGCTTGTGTCAACTGGAATAGTCTTGAGATGAAGAAATCCATGTCATTTGAGCGTGCCACAGACGCTCACCTAGGTCGGTGGTGCTGTAAAATTAGCCTAAGAGGTCGGGCAATACCCAGACCATGTATATGTAGGTCGCTTCGTCAGCGGTCTCCGTGCAGCAATCGGTCTGCCCTAGAGGCGCGCTAAGCCCTTTTGCCGCTGCAGATGCGGCATGTCTCGCCTATGTTGCGGAGGCACGCTAGAGCCCTACATTTGACTTGAGTACATCCCAGGACTGGATTCTCGCAGGCATACTTGCTTGAAGTGTAAGATCTTGTTTAACCATATGTATTCCATTGCCCAAGACTGAATGAAGCATGAGCAGTTCGAATGCACTGTTAGTGACTGGAAATGTCAGCGGCATGGGTATATGCAACATTTCCCACGATACGGTCGAAGGATGGTGTACCCTGACCATGGTGGGTCGCTTGACGGAGTTTTCGAGGCGACCCTCTCTGGTAAACATCGATCTAGAACCCGGGAGAATTGCGTTGATGGGCTGCATATGGGCATCTTGTGAATATCCCTGGAGGTGCATGAGAAAACATGCGAACTCTGACACAATCAGCCCATTCACTAAGAAGACTTTCTGCTTTGGGCTGAGAAAGCCACAGCCTGCCGCGGTGAGAGGAAAGATAAGCAGGATTTTGATTAGTCACATGGCATTTTGATAGCGCCTTATTGGGTGGCTCGGGCCGACGCCTGAACTGGGCTTTTCTCCCTTTCTTTTTTGGCGCAGTGTCACTTTGAAAGCTTGGCCGGAAGGATGGTTGGTCATCCGACACAGAAAGATAAGTCGAGTGCGCTGTCGGTGGCGCTGTTTAACAGGCCAAGTTCTGTCTGCTGGCATTAGGGACAGAGCGAGAATTAAACGCGTTGGACAAAGTGATGCGAAAAATACCGAGGCAGCTTTCGTTGCAGGGTGTAGGGACATTGACGTGGCATTTGGCGGTCTCCTTTCCTGTGGGGCGGTTGCACGGCGACGTTACCCAAACAACAGTTTGGCTTCGGGAGATTACCTGCAGCAGCCTTGGGGTGCGTGCGGGTCCATACCTAGTTCAGATAAAGCGTGGCATTTATCCATGTGCAAGGTAAAAGGATTTTCCAAATATACGAGCTGAAAGACTCGTGGAGGTGCGCTCTGTTGTGGCTAGCTGGACCGTACGTAGCAGTTACAATTCGCATTGATGAGATTGTAGAGTATGCGCACGGCAAAGACAAGCGCTGAATGATGATCCCTACTCGATGCGTCCATGATACATAGTGCAAAGGCGCGACATGTAGCCTGGAGCTTGGACCACAGTATGTGCGGACTGGTCGTCTGGGAAACAGGACTGACTGATCGTGACCGCCCCACGAATGTAGAGTACGATGAAATTTTGGTGTCGTTACAACGATGCAGATTAAAGTCGTGGTGCTAAGAACTTATCCAAAAATAGCATAGACAAAGCACAGCGCTGAGCAATGCGCTAAAGTTAATGATGATGTTGCAACTATGCTGGGTCACGTGCAACCGAGTGCTCAAGGGTAGTATAACTTTGCCGATTGAACAACGCGGCTGCTCACAACACTGACTCGACAAATTGCTTCATAGCTTTATCGGCACTTTTTGAACATCTCTCAGCTCCGGTATCTGGCCTTCCCCCTATAAAGTAGGCTCTGCAAGAATGCCATCTTCTCCATCCTTTTCCCCTCGATCCGGTGTACCTACCTATCTATTGACCTTGCCATCTACGCCTGTGAGACGGCTTCTGGGACTTTGCGTAATGTTGTTGATTATAAAAGAGTCGTGAATTGCGCGATTGAAGACAGCGCGAAATGAACATCAGCGACCCCCGAAGGACATGTATTTCTTTGCTATTCTGTGGTTGTCAAGCGGTGAGATAGCGGAATGATTTGACTGACTGATGATGCGGAAAGGTTTTGGGTACTGTCTCATAACCATTCAAAGAAATCAACTCTATCCGTGATAAACGGACAGCAGAAGCCCTGCGAAGCTAATTGAGCGTGGATTTCGAAGTTGACCCTCCGCCCAAGACAGCGTCAATGCCAACATGGTCGCGGCGATCGCACGGGCGTCATATTCATATCATACGGATACGACAGATTTTCTGAAAACAGAGGGCTACCCAGTTGTTCGATTGTCAGATGGCCCGGTTATATCGAGGATCCTGTTGTCGGTATTGTATACGTATCGTCAACGCAACGCAACGATCACGTAGGTCAACCATGTGAACCACAATCTTTCGGATCTGTCTTTTACGATATTACTGGGTCTTTATTAGTAGATATTGCCTATTGCTTGGATAATATTCGAAATCGAAAACGATTAGGATCATTATCTGCTGGTTGGATAAAGATGCCCCTCGGAGACTGTGGAGCCTTGTGTTGTGATTGGCCTGACGTAACATCGCCATCATACACAACGCATATCAACCACAATCCCATCAACACGACACCTCGGCATTCCAATGCCACGGCAGAATGGCTCGTCACCTTCTTGTTATGGTATCACTGGCCTGCAGCTCGCATGCGTCAAACATCCCATTCCAGCACAATGTCATTATTCACAGCATCGTCATCTTGACACGCTCATTTCGCACCCCGCCCCTACTTCCTTAAGTTCGACCTCTCTCTTCCACGGTCAACTATGGAGATTCCAGCATCTTTGATGTCCAAGCTGCCCACCATGACCAGCACCAACGCCAACTCGAACCAGACTGACCCTCTCAAGCACCCTCTTGAAGCCACCGCAATGGCCATCAAGGGAGCTGCTTCTGGCGAAAGTCGCGCCCCCAGGGCTTTCCATATGCAGAGCTCAAATGAGGGCCCAGCAGACATCATCGCCAAGGTTGCTGGGGTTACCCAGGGTGGAAAGCGTGAAGACGACGGCCCATATTTCACCAACAACGAAGGCATTCCATGGCCAGACGCAGAACATAGCAAGACCATCGGCGGGATCCCCGTCGCTAGCGATGTGTTCCTCTTCCAGAAGCAGCAGACATTCAATCGCTCAAAGAACCTTGAGCGCATGGTGCACCCCTGCGGTTCAGGTGCTTTTGGCTATTTCGAGACCACCAAAGATGTCACCCACCTTACCAAGGCCGATTTCCTGAAGACTGTGGGTGAGAAGACGCCCGTATTCATACGATTCAGTACCGTTACTCCTGGGCGCGAGTATCCCGACGAAGCTCGTAATCCTCGTGGGTTTGCCATCAAGTTCTACACTGGGGAGGGTAACTACGACATCGTTGGTTTGAACTTCCCTGTTTTCTTCTGCCGTGATCCTATCCAGGGTCCAGATGTCATCCGCTCGCAATGGCGTAACCCCAAGAACTTCCTTTTCGATTACGATGCCATTTTCGACTTGTTTGCCAACACCCCCGAGGGTAACCACGCTGGCCTCATGTTCTTCAGTGACCATGGCACGCCCCAGGGTTGGCGTTTCAACCATGGATATGGATGCCACACGTTCAAGTGGGTGAACAAGGACGGTCAATTCGTGTACATTAAGTACCACTTTATTGCTGAGCACGGTCAAAAGCAATTCACACAGGAACAAGCGACACAAATGTGTGGCGAGGACCCTGATTATTCCAAGCGTGATCTATATGAGACTATTGAGAATGGCGAGGAGGTAGTCTGGAAAGCACACGTGCAGGTCATGAGTCCAGAGGATGCTGATCCCGATAAGCTTGGCTTCGATCCCTTTGACGTCACCAAGGTCTGGCCGCGTAAGCAATTTCCCATGCAAGAGTTTGGACGCTTGGTTCTTAACAAGAACCCCGAGAATTTCCATCGTGACGTCGAGCAGGCGGCCTTCTCCCCCGGTAGCATGGTGCCCGGTGTTGAAGACTCGCCCGATCCGCTTCTCCAGTTCCGCATGTTCTTCTACCGCGATGCGCAGTACCACCGTATTGGTGTGAACTTGCACCAGATTCCCGTCAACTGCCCATTCATGGCCAAGTCTTTCGCATCCCTCAATTTTGACGGCCAGATGCGCGTCGATGCCAATCATGCTGGAAACAAGCAGTATGCCCCAAACAGCTTTGCGCACAAGTTCCGGCCCGACGTGGCTGAAGCACCATACCAGGTCAACGACAACATCATGAGCCGAAAGAGTCATTATTGGCATGAGGGTAAGAAGAACGAGTACGACCAGGCTAAGGAGCTCTGGTCACGCGTGATGAGCCAACAGGAGAAGCAAAACACCATCAAGAATACTGCAAACATGCTTAAGTTTGTCCGATACCCCGAAATTCAGGTAGATTCCCGCTCACCAATTCCGCATGTCGCGTTTTCGCTAACAACCCTCCAGAAGAAGTACCTGGCGCAGCAATACAATATCGGCACCGACTTGTCCAGAGGCATCTACGACCTCCTCCCCAAGCCGGCGTTCGATTTCAGCGAGGTTGAGGAGCTGTCTCAGACTGCCCATGAGTGGTATAAAGAGAAGAAGTTTAGGCCTACCGCTGGCGAGAGGCTTACTGGCTTTTCTCCATCGATGCCTGTTTACAATTACTGAGCTTATTATAATGATTGATAATGAAAGGTTATGAGTCTGGCCATGTACCTCTCGTTCGCATCTAGCGATACCGTTGGAATCTTTTTACGATTTGTTCGAAACGCCATTTTCTAAACCAATCTGCAATGTAAATTCTACCTTATGTTAGATACTGTCGGGGTTTCTGAGGCTGGGCCATTTGATGCTCAACCACATCATGTTATGCCGTCCCCATGCTTGGTTCTATATACAAGCGGTTGGTCCCAGACACGATTGCCACAACAGCGATCGATACCCCCTGCGCGAAAGGCTGTCAAAGGGTAGTAAGAACCTCAGCATATGTGACGTATCGCTTATACTGTTCATTGATCATCTGTCATCGTGGATAAAACTCTAGTCCAGATCCTCCCCTATCATTTACAGTCCGGACCTGCTTCATGCTATCGGCGCATAGAAGCTAAATTTACCCTTAGGGTCATACTTTCTTTTGAGCGCCTTCAGCTTCTCCTGCCTCCACTCCTCGTGACCATACCAGCTTGGTGATCCCTCGTTTCCATACGCATAATTGACATACGTATGAAGTTCGTTCTTGCCAGTACCCTCCCAGATAATGTTTCGGAGTTGAGTACCAAGTTGCTTAACAGCATCGTCTTGGGCCTGGCCGGTAGAGTTGTAAATGATAAGGGGAGCAGAGAGCAGGTAGTCATTTCGGAACCCGAAAGCACTAGCGCCATTTTCGCGATTACGGACACCGTCGCTAGGATAGTCTTCGAACATAAATATCGAGTTGTAGTATGGGTTATCCGCACCAGAAATGGCTGACGCGTAAAGGTCATATGCCTTGCGTTGGGCGGTGATATTGTAGGTGGAGGTGTAGATAGGAAATCTCGGGTTGCTGAAACCAAAGTCTTGACAAGGAGGCGAATCAAGGGCAATGCCGGTCCATTTGGCGAGGTCAAGGTAAGTGCCGGACTGGGGAGTGATGGTGAGAGGACCGATATCGTGAAAGGGAGCAGTGTACTTGGAATCCACGGAAGTAACACCTTCTTGGATGATGTACATGATTATGACTGGCTGTATTGATATCAGCATTTACGCAAATATGCTGGGTTCGTCATTAGTTCATTTTACCTTTTCCGAATCCAGTGTAGCGTCGTTCTGCCAGTACGACCAATTCTGGATTTCGACTGATTGATTCCCACCCCTCAGTATGTATTCATTGGCAGCTTGGTAGACCTCTTCAACCTTGTCTCCACTGAAAACGATTGTCTCAATCGCCCAGTTCGAGTGCTCGATGTCGTAAATCTTAGTAGTAACGGATGTGACGATTCCGAAGTTGTGGCCCGCCCCTTGCATACCCCACCACAGATCCGATCGGCTGTCAATACTTTTGAAGTCGCCATTGGCGAGGACAATGTTCATAGACTCAAATTGGTCGGTAATAAGCCCGTGATGACCCTGCAACCAGCCATGCCCCCCACCCAACGCAGGCCCCAAAAAGCTAACGCATTCACAGCATCCGGTGACTGGTTTGACTTAGGTATGATGACTTTCAACATCTTAGATGGGTGGATCCTACCAGTTTGCTTTCCAGCTGCCCAAAGCATATCAATCAATTTTTTAGAGTTGATACCGCCACCAACAGTCACCGATTTACCATCTTTGCTAATAGCAAGGGAATCCAGCTGTGGCATGTATATTTCGATCCCATAATCCATCTTGCCTAAAGTAGTAAGTGTGCCATGATGCCCGTTGTATGTAAGAAATGGAACGTCATGCTCATTTGCGAATTTGACCTAGAGCGTATGTTCCTCGATTAGTCGCTGAACTCGGCACCAGTCGCTGGGTAACCCACAATGTGCTGAACATCGTTTTCCGTACCAGGAGCAATCACAATGCTGGGAGTCGGAGCTTCGAGGTTGGACCAACGCGTTGTGTAGGTGATGAATTCGTCGGTGCCGGGAAGGTATATTTTGGCGCTTGGTGAGAGTTTCGGAACCAGGGCCTCCACATCGATACCTGAGGCAGGGGTCCTGGACATAATATCGAATGAAGTCGTCGGGACACACGACACAAGGGGATATAATGAGTTGGCGATCACAGCAAACGGCGCGAAAATGCGTGAAAACATGATTGAATGGGAGCGCCTAAATGGAAGATTGCGATTGGAAAGGTAGCCTTCGCATTCTCATATATGGAGAAGAAGTTATGAGAAGGCATAATGCCCCAGTCCGCAAGGGGAAGATGGTCCAGCAACCTTGCATAAGGATCGTTGTCGACCGGTGCGAGAACGGGGCGAACTGCGCGGGGTAACAACACAATAGCAGTGTAAGTGCACAGCATCCATTGTGATTCGAGAATATGAATCTTGAGTCATGTGCATGCATGTTTCGAGCTTGGTTTTTTGCGGCATTGTAATGTGATCAACTTGAGGTAGTGCGCGGGAAGACGGGTCAGTACCCATTGGCTTGTGGTTCGGGCGATATCCCTCGCGCAGCCCACTTTGGAGCCGCCAGGCATGCGCTAATGCGCTCGGGTGGCCTTTCGTACATCTCAACTCAAATCCTACATCCTTCGTGTTTTCTTCAAAAACTATCCATCGACCGTGCAGCCGGGTAATATGCAAATATCTGACTTAAGGTATGGGTGATGCTTCAAGGATTTGGCCATTAACTTTCACGTACAACTCATCCTTTTGGAGGATACCTGCCCTTGCCTTGACCCAACTAGCGGATGCTGTCACAGGTGTTCAATGGCGCCAATTTAGACACAGAAATTCGAAAACTGGAAGATTTTCTCTCGATATTATATATGTACACCATTACCCACGTTTCTAAAGATGCGAGATGTTTGGTTGAAGGTCAGGTGAGGCCCTCTCAAGGGCAATGGTAATCTTACTAGGATGCAGGCATTGTCAACTTGACGAAAGGCGCAAGGCATTAATCACCTCGAGTCTAGTGCCCTTGCATACTACTGCCATTTAATTTCCCCTGTTTTATGCACACTGCATGCATAGAGTTCTTTCTCAATTCGAGTGGAATAATCTCCAGGCTGATTATGTCTTCTTGATAAGTTGAAGCTCAGCCTCATAAGTGTGCTTGATACTCACCGCTTGTAACGAGACGATCTCCACATGCTGGAGGTCAGGTGAATTTTCCATAGCAACCATGTAACATTGAAGAGGACCTATAAAATCTCGGTCGCATGCTTAGGTGCGTGAAGTTATAGCTAATAACAAGAACACTCTAAGCTGTTTATAGGTATGAGGCCTATGTAGGCGCTAACAACTTTTCTGATATACAAAACCGGCGAAGCACAGCATGGAGAATAAATCAAGTCGACAAATTACACCGCTCAATCACGAGCTAGACGAGGGTAATCGATGGGGCGTCCAAATTACCCGCGTCAATTTCACCCAAGACCTATCAGTGAAAGCTGGGGAAGTATCCAAATTTACCCACTCTTCCGTAAAATTTCTTAGCTAGATATACCTGCATGCTCTTGGAGCCTATAATAATCTATATTAGCAAGGAAAATTAACGTTCTCTTGCAGCGCTGGTGCAGGAAGTATTTTTTTGCTTGAGCGACGAGAGCTATCTGCTCCATAAACATGAATTCCAACAAGGAACTAACAAAGAACAACACAATAGGACCAAGTATGCAGTTACACTGATGGATATAACGGTCTCAAGTCCACTCTCGTCGATCATAATCAACTTCTATCCGATCTAAGATTAAAGAAAATCGAGCACTTGTCTTCGAAGGTGCGAGTATCGGACCGTGTCAAAGATGTCAGCTGCTGGCCACGGTACCCGAAGCCTTGCAAAAATTACCATAACTAACATGAATCTTGTAAAGAAGTCATTTACTAAGCTAAGGGCCAATGTGCTCTGGAGGAAGTGCCAAAGGCAAACACATAATCTAGGTCTCACGAGAGCAACGCATTCCTGTGGTGGAGGTGCACTGTTCGAGGCTATTCTCGTAGATACATGCTAAGAGATTACGGTAATATTGCATTGGGCTTTGAGAGGAGCCACTTGGGGACAGAGACGGTGGTTGGAGTCTGCCTAGCTCAATCTAGTATCAGACTGTCTTGTAGCTAATATTGATTTACGATATTCTTCGAACCAAGTTTAGAATCTCTGCTATGGGTATTAATCACCATATACATTATATACGTATAAGTTGTTGAAGGCTGGCCTTAGAGACGGCGTACAAACAAACTAGGTCATTAAGACAGCTATCATTGCGCCTACCCAGCAGATTGACGTCGGCATTAATTTCTCGCCCATTTGATAACTTTGTAGACCGTACAGAAGATTGGCAAGCCAATTAAGGCGATGACGAGACTTTAGTGGCTGCGTGCTATGATGAGTACAGCTTAGGAATGTTCGTGGAATCATTCGACTCTTATATACCGCTTCTTAGAGCTACTGGAAATACTAAAAGCTTTATTATTGGTATTTCCACTACATTGATATGCTCTCTCACAACCTTGGCTTAGGTCCATGGATGCACACAGACTGGAGTGTAATGAATTTATTGATTTGCTTAGTCCACCCAACTTGAAAACGCAGATGTTGAAGAACGTATCAATCAATTTGAATTTAAAGTCTGGGATTGATTAAATTATTGTTCCTAAGTTTTGATATATAGCCCTATTGCTCTATCCAGGTCTTTGAAAAGATGTTAGTTTGGTATCGCACAGAACCACTGAGGAAAGAGCAGGCACAATGTCATTATCCCGTCTATATGGCGACAATTATTGGAATCAAGTTCAACATTTCCACCACTCTTTCTTCACCCGTTGAGCATCGGATTGACCTCAGCCAGCCCACATCGTAGAGGACCGCGATACAGCTTACAACACTACAACACGTGTTATCAAATGTACACGTGACCTAGTACTGCTGAGGTATAGCGCCCTGGTGGGTTTCCTCTGCTTAGTTTAGCTACTACTCACAACTTGCTTCTCTAGATCATCACTGCACTACTACTGTTTTGGCCACCTGTATTTTCTGCTGTGGACCTGTTCGGTTTCGTCTTCATTTTGTGTCTGCTAAGTTCAATCTGGGCTTCGTCTGGAAAATGAAGCTGGAAACGGTGTAATGTTTAGAACAACAGACGTGTGAACGCTACAAAATGGAGCCCCAGTCGAACAGCCATTTCCGTTTTCTACCTCAATCTGGATAGAGGCCAGCCAACAGCACTGTAGAAGCTCTTAGCCCTAAAGGGCAAGAAAACGGAGACAGAAGATGGAGGAGCTGAGCAGGCTCTACCTACTCAAGTACATCTCAGATGTATATAGATATCATGACATCTGCCGAGGGTTTAGCAGTTGATTAACGCTGGGACCACCGGAGGTGTGTGCTATCGGTCTCGAGTTTCAGGGGAACGGGCCGAATACAATAGCCGGTTCCGTAGTGACATTCATTAGATTGTTGATGAAACTACCAACCACTGCCCAAAGAAGGTGCTAATTATGCCATAGGTTTATTACATCTGTTTGTCGTAGAGCGGAAAGAAAGGTAGATCGCACCTTAACCTGCCTGAATCTGGTATCAAGAACAATAATGACTTCACAGTCGAGGTAATGATTCCAACGAAAGAGCTGTAATAAAACCTCGGAGCCTCTGCTCGGAGATCTCCGTACTGTACTCAAGCACTTCCTTGGTCGCGGACAGAATCTTCGTACGTGGAGAAGCCCGTAAAGATGACGAGGCGCTTCTTCGGATAACCCTATGCCTAGTCTGTGCTGGGGGATTTACTTATTGGCTGTTCTCAACAGATTTAATTGACGCTATACTATATATAGCCTAAGTCTTACCGCCTACCTGGTGTCATACCCACTTTCAGTCCTCAATATAATGCGCTCCATTTCGCTCCCCAGCACATAGATACAAGACTCAATAGTTTCTGCAGGAAAGACGACCGGAGGGAGTTTCACCACACGTGCATATTATGATGCGTCTACGTGATTAGTAGTTTGATGAACCAAATATCCCTTTTCACACTATGAGGAAGGTTTTAATAGCGAACGTTTCTCGCAAGACAAAGATGCAGGAAAGATGTTTCAAACAACCCTAGTTATTGGCATTTCCCAGTTTAGAGTATTACAGCAAAACCTCCCGTCCATAGATATAGCCATTCTTACCTTATCAGAGTTTTAGCACATATTATCCGAGTATGTCACGGTTCGGCAAAAACGAAGGCCTGTGTGAAATACGCCAGGGATATATGATATGGTTCGTTAAAGGCAACAGCCGTTTTCAGAGCATGTGATTTCGTTCAAGACAACATTTGTGTGATGATCATGCAGAATATACACGCGATTGGGTGCCCTTCACGTTCAAAGGGTTGAATGAACTTTGAGCTGAACTAAGCCTACGACACGCTTCAAAGGCTTCTTGTGCAGTATATGTAGGTAGAACAGCCGCTGATATTATGTGGATGGTATGCACATACAGTGGAATATTGCGATCACGGCACTCTGGGTTAGTGCTTACACAGTACGAGCAGTAGGTGCGGGATCGCTTTGCCAAGCGGCTCTTTAATTTAACAAAGCTAGCCCTTTTGGCGTCGCGTTGAAGTTGCTGTTTGCCATGGGGGTTCAAAGGCCCGACAAGACGTGCGTTATGTTGGCGTGCATGCTGACAAGATTACCCGTTCAATCACGACGGGACTCTGTGTTGCTGAAAGTTGAGAAAATCGCGTGGAAGGTCATTCGAGGTAAAGCATTGGGGCTTGGCAAGGGCGAATCTCCTCTGGAGTACATAGTAACTATACTCGTCATCATACAGGTCACCCAGTCTCTACCTTTGGACACTCCCTTGTACTACACACGCGCTGCGTGCATTGAATCCCTCTTATCTTATTACTCGTTCTTTTCCTTACAGATTGTTACCATGTTCTGGGTACCATACTTCTTATCTGTTTTAGTTGGCGCTGTAGCTGGATCAGAGTCGGCACAGATAGTTCCAAGAGCTTTCATTGTTGAATACGAGGATGTTTCGGTAGTGATAGCCACCGAAAATCACCAGTACCGTTTGCTAAATATATGCAGCAAGCCATATCCGCCTTGGACAATGTTGGAGCAACCAAGACTCTAGATTTGAATTACGAATTGTTTCAGGGCGCTACTATCCAGTTCAACGATGAGAAGCCATTAGATGAGCGCGTCGCTGAATTACTAGTGCTGCCAGCCATTAGAAACGTCTGGCCAAAGAAACTCATTCCTGCACCTGATGCTCAAATTCATGCTGTTGCATCACGCAGATCAGAAGAATCAGTGTCGGGGCAGGTAGTCAGACGAGCCAACAGCAATGACATGCTCTCGACTCATGTCCAGACTCAAGTCGACAAATTACGAGCAAAGGGTATAACTGGTGAAGGTGTGAAAATTGCAGTCATTGATAGTGGCGTATGTATCATCGAGCTTTTTTCATTAATATACAACGATATTAATCTAAAGCTAGATTGATTACACACACGAAGCTTTAGGCAAGTGCTTGGGACCCAATTGTTTAGTCGTTGGTGGTTATGATTTCGTTGGGGACAATTTCAATGGATCTAATACCCCCGTTCCTGATAACGACCCTCGAGATACATGTTGGGTATGTCCTCGATCTTAGAACTTTTACGCGAGATAGGATTTCTGACAGGAACTAGGGACATGGTACTCATGTTGCCGGTATCATTGCTGCTCAGCCGAATAAACTCGGCTTTACCGGGGCTGCTCCTGTATGTATTCTTAGAAAGGCTATCATCGACCTTTTCTAATATGTTATAGAATGTTAAGCTGGCAGCCTACCGGGTATTCAATTGCCAGACTTCTACCACAGACGACGTCATCATAGCTGCATTATTGCGTGCCCAACAGGATGGGGCTAATATCATCACTCTTCTCTTGGAGCTATAAGTGGATGGAGTGCTGGAACAATCAATATTGTTGCTGCCCGGATAGTAGCTAAAGGTGTAATTATTACTGCTTCCGCTGGGAACACAGGTACGAGCGGACTATTTATGGCGCAAAGCCCAGCAGGGGGCAGGGGTGTTGCCGCAATCACTTCTTTCGACAACACTGTAACGCCCGTGTTGTTGGTTAGAGCCTCCTATGCAGTTTCAGACAACGCGGAACAAAACTTCGACTATGCGATCGGCAGGCCACGCAACTGGAAGGGCATCAAGTTGCCACTCTGGACTCCATCATTTAATACTAATGAGACCGACCAAGCATGCAATCCTCTCCCTGATACAACACCCGACCTATCGGAAAAGGTTGTTCTTATCCGTCGTGGCACTTGCTTTTTTGATGATAAGATAACCAACGCGGCGGCACGAGGGGCCAAGTATTTCATGTTTTACAACAATGTTCCCGGATATCGGTCCCTCGAGTGGGACACGGTGAACGCAACAGCTATCGGTATGGTTTCTGATAATATGCATTGCTCTACCACAGTACCCTTCTTCAATAAACTAGTCTTTCCCTTACATATCTGCTCTGTTCTCTCCTAGTAGCCGTACTATCGTCGTGCTCTCTCACACAACTGCCAAGTGCAGCCAAGTCTCTCTATTATTATTCTTAACTAATTTACAGCGATATTTGAGATTCAAAACATGTAGAAACAGGCTCCGCAGTAGGGTTTTGTGCCGCATTTGATTGTTCTACAGTGGGGTGACAAAAAAAAGTCCAAATCCAAAAAGTTGTCGTTTTTAAACGGTTATTATTTAATAACTAGAAAAGCTATCCTAAAACGAGTTAATGCATTTTTAAGCCAAGATATCCTAGTTTAGTATAGGGTAGCCACGTGACTGTAAGTTGTTAGAGATATAAGCTAATCAGCTAATTGTTACAAGTAACAAGAAGGATTCTCTCCTTGACAAATGACGAGATGGCTGAAGGCCTATGGACGTCCACGTCAGAAGGTAATGATCATCGCGGGGCTAGGTCACGTGATGTGCCATCCCGCCAAGGGCAACCATCCGAGGGATGGCAGGACGCCTTGGGATGGCAGCCATCCCCAACATCACAACCATCCCAGGGATGGCAGGGAAGTAAGGGATGGCAGGACCAAAGGCAACGGATATAAGAATGGGTTGGATTTCATTATTACATTCGTTGTGGTCAACTCAAATTGTACTTTCTTACTAGTATCTTTACTTAACAAGATTGTCACAAGTTAGTCTATCAAATAGATTAGTCTTGTCAAACCCTCCTTAAGCACGCCAACTCCACTGCATCGCCAGACAAGCCTCACGGAACACTAACGTAATACTCACCTGCCTTAGTGCGGACCAGGATAGAGAAGTATAGACCCTTACCCCGTGTAACACTTTGACCACCCACGGATCCAGTAGAAGGAGGATTAACCAACAGCGTCCGAATAAGATTGAACCATGTCAGGAAATTCAAGCGAATACGTTAACATCCAGG
>NW_006911903.1:74454-82948 GCF_000338995.1 Bipolaris sorokiniana ND90Pr | reverse complement strand
GAGAGAACCAACTTAAAAAGACTCTAGGCCAGAAAGTACTTAAACTCCCACTCTTACTCCACACTACGAGCGGTATAGAAGCTACTCTAGCTTTTATTACTAGCACGAAGATAGGAACAAGAAAGTGGCATCTAGGCCAAGAAGGCTAGAAAGAAGAAAAATAAGAAAAATAAGAAGAAAAGAAGAAAAACAAAGAACAACGAATTTGATTTTACTAGCACTATTTCCTATCCCCTAAGAGAGCTCGCTAGAAGGCAGCCTAGCTGCTCTATATCTCTCCCTGTTACCAAACTGCTCTTTAGCACCAGGCGTCTAGAAAGCTAGTACTAGCTTAACTAGACAAAGGCCGAAGCACCATAGTCACGCAATACAGCACAACGTACCAAATTGTAACTAGTTAGATAGAACGGCCTTTGGCCAAAGTCCTACATAGCCAACGGCTGATACAGGACTATAATGGAATAATAATAATAATAACACTACCGCCGATACTAATCCGAGTAGTCTTGCCTACGCCGTTACAATATTCACTAAGCAATTAATGTTTAAAAATCACAACTTTTTAGAGTTCTTTTTTTTTATTACCCCACTATAATATTTAGAAGATCCGCAGAAACATAGGGGACGCTTACATAAAGTCCCAGAAGAGCCGAAAAAAGTATTAAAAAGAATGCAAATAAGCACCTAGGAGAACAGCCAACCTAAAATAAACAGAATCTATAAGGACGATCGCGGATAGATTAAGAAAGTGACCTGGCAGGACTCGCAAGTCGATAAATACCCAGTAAAAATCTTATACACGAGGTGCCCACGAAAAGTTAGTAGTACCAATTAAAACAATTAGTCTCTAAGTTAACCTACACAGGTGTTCTCTTATTTAGCATAAGATCCGTAGATTAAGAGCAGAGCAGATAGGCGCAAAACAAATGTCGCAGTGTCGCGCACAGAAGTCAGCATTAAAGATCAGCACGCTAAAGTCTTCAGCTATCGCGCTTCAAAAAATCGGAAGAAAGGAGAGCATCGGAAGTAAATAGTCATAGACATAGGAACAAGAGATAGATAAACAAAGAGAAAGAAACCACTATTTAATCACTCGCATACATTCTTGGTATATGCCTCACTATGGGCCCGAAATAAAGACAACCATAGGTTCTTCGAGCGTATGTGCATTAGATGATAAGTCGAAGGCTCCTTAAGTATCGTCTCTTCCGATTACAGTGTACACTCCTATAGAAATCTAACTTTAAAAATCTTAGCGTAAGCAGATAATCGAAGTATCGAATGATTCAAAGCATTAGATTACAACGAGTGATTAATTCTCGAATCTACTACATTTTCGCTCTTAACTGAAGTCCCTATTCTTACAGCCATATAGCTAACAGATCTATATTAATAGAGTTAATAGAAGGCAATATCTCTTTCGCGCGGGCATTCTCGTAAAATATATTCGTCTCTCTGCTACCGCCCTAAGCACTTAAGAAGTCGTATATTCTTAATTCACCCTATTCTATCTGTCCTAGCTAGTGAGGTAGAGTAGCTAACTGAGCTGAAACTCTGAATCTTGTATGCAGCACCTCGTGAAGTAAATTCTAGCTAGCGGGATAGAGATATACTATGTTAAAGACTTACAATCGCTCCGAAGTGCGTGAGCGCTTTATATAGTTTGCTACACCTTGTGCTAGTATGTCGACTAGAATCCAATCCAAAGGCTGCACGTGTTTTAAGAACACACCGATCTTTAACGAAGATTGTATGATAGAATATAACCAGCCCTACCGCGGCTATCTATAATGCTTTAGGCTTAACGACCCACCAATCTAGCCCGCACGCAGTATATTAACGTGAAGTTTCGTAACCACATGCGCTTTAGTAAGCAGCTGCTCTGTAATGCACTTCGACTAGCTATAGCTAGTTAGTATTGCACTTTCGCAGTCTTATATTACTTCTTCGGGAATTATAGGCTAGTTAGGGTGTCGAAGGGGCCAGTTCCCTACGGCACAGATCGAAGAGATGAAAGTAATCTAAGGAAAGCTATTAGCAGAGGCAAGAAGATCTACAACTTCGCGCAGCCCTTCTAATAGACATTGGAAAGAGGTAAGGGACTTGGCCTAGTTAACGTCCTAGGCATTAAAGACTAGTTTACTAACCTGTGGTATTAACTCTGCGATCGGATTAAGGCCCGGTTCCCTAGCGTGGCTCGTGATACTAGTAACTAAGAACTTTAAACGTTCCCAAGCGGAGGATATATCGCCTATAATCTTTTGTAACGCCGAAATTGTGCGCCGCTTACCGCATTCGCTGCGGTTAAAGTAAACGATCTTGTATTTAGAATGTTCTCGCAGTAGGGACGTAATAATATGTAGCTTAAGAAAACCTATAGATCCCACGATAGTAAGGGTTCTTAAGAGATTTGAAGTTAACATCGCGTTCTCGGGCTTCCTTGGTAAAGAAATTAAGTGGTGACCTTCTATTTACTATATATCTAAGGTTTTAGTCACTCTAAGCCAGTATTCTGCGTGTATAACCTGCGAGATCTTAGTCGTGTAATTGCGGCATAGAATGCCTATTTACTGTGGATTTACAACCTTTATGCAACCTACTATTTCTAGTAAGCTTAAACTTGTGTGATATGATAAATTTGTCGCCTATAGAGGCGAACACTCGAAGTTCAGTCGCTATAGGAGGTGCTGGTGTCCTTAAGGTATCTAGTTTGGGACAGATAGCGTATACATAAATTGCTGAGTGTACGACCTGGCAGAGTCACGAAGTGTCTATTAAAGTTAAATCAGGGCCTCTTAAATGGATTGTGATCATGCATAATCTGCTTGGCGTGAATTATTAGACCCTAATATCATTCTGACTAACACGCAGTAAGCTTTAATGTGCACCCTGTAAATCGATACTAGCGCCAATTTACTCTGAAGAATTGCAGGATATAGCTAGAAGTTGCTTAATGTCGATTGTAACCTCTACATGAATAGTTCCTTGGGCATTAATTCTTAGTTTTTGAGAACCTATATACTGTCATTAGCGATTACAGCTTCACCCTTACGCGTAGCTACGCAGCACACTTGAGCAGCGCCGCCTACTGTATATAGCTTATCACGAGCAGTTAGCTGAACACGACTAGTTAATCTTCAGTCTTATGACGACGAAACCTTTAGAATGCTACCTGCAAGGCTAAAGACGTAATCGCTAATTACTGTATGTAACCGCGACACAACAGCTATTCTTAACACCTTTAGGCCGCTGATATGTTTAGGGCGCCTATACTAATCTAACTAAAGTATTAGGCTTTACCTACGCAAGAGACTTGTTAAATATGTGCAAAGTTGGAAATCATGGTTGTAATTGATGTGTTAAGGGTAAGGCTAATAACACGAGCAATACTTTAGCCATTCTGACTCTACGAGTTCCGTCCTAGGCCTGATTTAATGAGGCTGTTATTGTTTCTATTTACATAGACTGTGCATTTGGCGCCTAGTGTAAGCGAAGGCGGAATTGATAGGGCGACGAAAGACCGTAGACGTGGACGTAGTTGGTTTAAGAAAAGAGTAAAAATTCAGAAGAAATTATTGTAGAGATACTGCGTAAGGACTGGCGATATAATATGGCGTAAAAGTACTGTTTCGCTTGTAGCTTCTTCTTTCGCCTGAAACGCCTATAGATAGCACCAGCAGCTCCTTAGTTACTATAATACCTCGTTAACTCAGCTATTCAATTACAAAACGACGAATTCAGGAGAAGGAGAACTGAATACCTAAGATGTAAGCTCTTTTGAGGCTATATCAGTAAAGTTACGAAGTAGGCACTGAAATCGGACAACATAGTTTGTATATCCTGTTCTTTAATAGCCGCTCGTACATCTAAGGGAGGTTAGAATGACTAGTTTATGGTATGTTTATGTGTGATTGCTAGAAGAAATACTTTATGCTGATTACTTCTTAATAGCATGTGTTAAATGCCTGAACTAAATTTCGTGGCCATACGAGTACCGCTAAGCTACTATGCGTATTCTAGGCGACTGAGATACGCTAGCCTGTGGTGTTTTGGTAAGCTATATTAAGAAAAAGCTGTATATTTGGGGCTTGCGTGACCTCTATCGCTGTCCGTAAACCTAACTTAACGCTGAGAATAGGGCGTTCGAATGGTGCGCGCTGGTACCTGTGACCTTTTTTGCCTCGAAGCTGCGCCAGAGAGAGTGCGCCTATAAAATGTCCACCCGCAGCCGTTAATAACCACTTCTCTAAATAATAAATTCCTGTGCATAGACTAGATAGCCGGCCCAGAGTCTATACAGGATCCTTAATATAAGATAAAGAGTAGTACGCTGTATTGCGAAGAATTCTTCTTATGCGTGACGTGCTTGATGTTGCTTGTGGAGGAACAAGTGATTGCGGCGCCGCCACCGGCTTTGCTCTCATGATACGTAGTATATCTCGTGGTGTTAGTCTGACCTCTTTATGGATACGGTCGCGGAACGAAGGTATATATACCCACAGATCAATAGTACGATCCGGAACATCGTCTACCTTGTACTAGTATCCCTTAGAAAGACTAGGAGATGCTCGTATCGGCGCATTAAAACTTATAATGAATGTTCTTTCTGTGTCCGTGCCTCTAAGAGCCCTAATGCGACCTAGTTGGTATTTATTGCCATGAGATCGCATAAGGCTGAAATCCCCAGTGATACTGAATTCTACTAGGGATTCGAGCGCTCTCTCCGTTGGTGTAAGTATTAGAAACGTCCCTAATAGGTAAACCGTGAACCTATCGTTTCTATAAGATCTTAGAAAACGTTCCGTCGCGTGTAATCTTTGCTCGAGAACATAGCCGCTGTCTCTAAGCAATGTTAGTTATATGCCCTGTCGTGAAAGTCTTTTTACAGTAGGTACGTCCCACACTAGATCTTGGATTGGGTTAAGATATTGTTTTCTTTCCTTCGCACTTAGAGAGCACACCCTTAGGCTGACTAGCTTCGCAGCATTAAAAGCGGATATACTGCCTAAAATCCTCCTTTGGGTTGGCGAAAGATAGAGAAGATACCTGAGATACATAGTACGCATCTTCGCACTATTATTTACAATCTCTCTTGGCCAATAGGTGCGATTTAATGTATGTTTATGCAGAAGTTGCTTTGATGGACGCGTCTCTAAACTATAGAGAGGAGTTATAACAGCCCAAAGATTGCTGTAGGTGTGTCTAGATGGGCAAGAGAGCCACTACATTCATGCTGGAACATCCGTTAAAGCTAAGCGCCCGAACTGAGATATGGCGCATTGGAAGTCACTCCTTCGTGCGTAGCCAGCGATGCTTATACCAGTAAGCAGGCTTAGGCCTTCTCGTCCTACGTAGACCTGCTGATAAGGATGGAACTACAAAGAAAGAGTAAAAGCTTTGATAAATCTATAGCGCACTGCATAGACATTTGGTAGCTAATTATGTTTTCCTCTTTGCTATAGTTATTACGATTGCGAGCTTAGCCAGAACTGAATACAGCTTATTGTAGATAACGATGTACTCACTTCCTGATTTTCTTCTTATCTCTCTCCTGTGTCGCACTCTCTGAAGGCGTATACTTTGCCGTACGTACAAGTCTAGCCGTCGCAAATGCTGCTATATATAATGAAATATTATAAAAAGCCACTAGGTAAACTCTGTCAGGTTGCTGCTTCTGTATGTAGGACGTTTATGCAGGGGCAGGGTACTCAGGATTAAGCACCCCTTTATCTTTCTTAAGAGAACAATTTTGCTATCTGTAGGTCCCTGAAAGCGAAGAAGGTGTTACGAATCAGCCTAGAAGAATCCGTCGCTTAGGTTTAGCCGGATGTCACTATGGGCGAGCTCGTGCAATCAACGATCAAGGAAGGACTGATTCTAACAGTTGTTACTAGCTTAAGGGATATAACTGTACTTAAGGCCTTTACGTCTAAAACGTGTGGATTCTCGTCTTTTCGCTACGGTACATTCGACTGCGCGGTTCTCTCTGTGCAGGGCATCTCACGTGATGGACACGAATTAACTATAGATCTTAACGATGCTGATACTATAGACGAATTTTCCAGAAATAATAGCGCACTGCATAGGCTCGCTCTATTGAAAATCCCGCTTATGTAAGCTGGGCGGTACGTCGAATTGACGTATTGGCCCGTCCTTTCCTTGTCGGGCGCAACGTTCCGCGTAACGTGTAACCCGTTGATTCTTGGTAAACATGCGGTGAATGAATTCACTGATTTCTTAGACATTGTCATGTTTGAACCAGAGCTGGGCGCTGTTGTCACTGGGCGATTCATGGCTACTGCTCAACCTATTTGCCGCCCCTTTGGGGAAAGGGTTTCATTCCTGAAACATGTCGAGTCCATAGTTCGAGAGAGAAAAGGGAAGCCAGGTCCCGCCTACGTCGAGACGGTTCCGCTTGTGGATTATCTTTTCCGGTATTACGATGACAATAGAGAGAGCACGCAAGATTATGCCAGTATAAGTCAATACGTTGCTTTGCCAGCGGAAGCTTTAGAAGATTACGTAAAAGACGCCTATTGGCAGTTCTCCAGTCATCCAGTCAGAATTACTCGGGTCGACCCACATAGCACATTTAGTAAGCGTGGATTTGGTATGCCGGCTGCGTCAGAGGACGATCTGTGGCACGTTGAGCAGTTGGATGCAACAGAAAGAAAAAATCAATGCCAAAATATTGATTCCTTGCCTGCGTAGAAAGCTATGTATGCGAGAGCAAAGCTGGTAACAAAACCAAAACGACACGAATGAGCTGACATACATCCGGCCAAGCGTAAAAGTGTTCACCAAGCTAAGAATGCCTTTCATCTCTAACCAATATCAAGAGAGCAACAGTTTGGTATTTTTATATGTCCGGTAGCAAGATTGCTTCACGAAAGGGCACTCAGCATTTTTCTCGTGATAGAGCTCGAAAAGCTAACGTTGCTGGGTCGCTATTGCATTGGAGGTTCGAGTTG
Source organism: Bipolaris sorokiniana ND90Pr (assembly GCF_000338995.1). Lineage (NCBI taxonomy): Eukaryota > Fungi > Ascomycota > Dothideomycetes > Pleosporales > Pleosporaceae > Bipolaris > Bipolaris sorokiniana. The sequence continues at coordinate 75,977 of NW_006911903.1, read as the reverse complement.
CCCAGCTAGTATTGTCACGGTGGGTGTCTTAGTACGTGTTGGGTGACCTCAGGCAGCTTGGCAATATATATCAACGGGCGAATGCTGTTTGTGACTTGATTTTTAAATGCATATGCAAAGTTCAAGGAGATTCCGCATAGGCATCGGGCCACAGCGTGGAGCCCGCAAGACCAAGCACTGTGTTAATGATGCTGTGAGAGCACGCCAATTCTCTAGTGCAAATGATTGCGGGCTTTTGTTCATTAGATTCGAATGCGCATGATCAAGCTTAGTTAGTTACTAATCTTGCGATCATTGGCAAAAGAGGCGCTGTTGTTTCGATCCTGGAATGGTTACCTGGCAAAGACTTCCAAGCACGACTCTCGGTTTTGGAAACCGTGAGCCCACTCCTTACCCAAGGAGGCAGCACTATCTCTTTGAGTAATGCCTCCACCTACTTGGCACACAACCTGCGGAAGCGTTCAGAGACAGTGTAAATCTTCTCTGATGTCATCTCAATATGTCATAAGATTACAGAAGGTTCCTGATTCTCAAAGATATAAAGTTAGCAATGCATCATAAGATGGCTTTCTGGAAGACGATGCCTACGAAAAACATAGCTCAATCCCAAAACCACGAACATAGCAGGAATCCGTTGGGTCAGAGGCTGCTGTCCCCTTGAAACTGCTATTGTAGGCAAGACCAGACTATTGACAGTGGCAGTGAACTTGGCAGTGGCAATGGTACTCGTCTTGCGTAACCGGCCGTGCCGTCTCCCCTTATCAGACAGCATGGGTGTAACTCTGGTCCAAAATTTCCTTTTCTAGAACTTACTCCGCCCTGTAAATTATGCCCTGGGGACATTCGTTACAGCGAGGTGGGCAAAAATTGTCTCATATCTGTCGACTGGTACAGTCTCGCCATACATACTGTTCAAAATTATTATTATTATTATTATTCCATTATAGTCCTGTATCAGCCGTTGGCTATGTAGGACTTTGGCCAAAGGCCGTTCTATCTAACTAGTTACAATTTGGTACGTTGTGCTGTATTGCGTGACTATGGTGCTTCGGCCTTTGTCTAGTTAAGCTAGTACTAGCTTTCTAGACGCCTGGTGCTAAAGAGCAGTTTGGTAACAGGGAGAGATATAGAGCAGCTAGGCTGCCTTCTAGCGAGCTCTCTTAGGGGATAGGAAATAGTGCTAGTAAAATCAAATTCGTTGTTCTTTGTTTTTCTTCTTTTCTTCTTATTTTTCTTATTTTTCTTCTTTCTAGCCTTCTTGGCCTAGATGCCACTTTCTTGTTCCTATCTTCGTGCTAGTAATAAAAGCTAGAGTAGCTTCTATACCGCTCGTAGTGTGGAGTAAGAGTGGGAGTTTAAGTACTTTCTGGCCTAGAGTCTTTTTAAGTTGGTTTCTCTCTGCGCTATAGAAACCGCAGTATAGAAGTAGGTGCTCTGCTGTTTGTAGTCTTCCGCATTTATAGAGTTCTGTTTCTCTTCTTTTTACTCTCTTTAGATAAGCATTAAAGTATCCGTGCCCTATC
>NW_006911903.1:45686-72502 GCF_000338995.1 Bipolaris sorokiniana ND90Pr | reverse complement strand
ATGGGTTTGGGCTAGTTGTATAGCTCGTAGAGCGTATTTTCGGTTTGTTTGGCTTAGCCGTATGGCTGGTGGCGGCAAGCTAGCTTTAATACTTATTGGGATAGCTAGAGCTGTTTTGAATACTCCTAGTACCTTTCTATAAGCTGCGTTGTGTAGCAGCTGAAGCTGATCTTTAATAAAGCTCTGGTTGCGCCAATAGATTGGCGACCTATAGTCTGCAATGCTCGTAACGCATACTAGATATAGTTGTCTAATAGCAAAGGGGGATAGACTGTGGTCTATATTCGCTAGTCTCCCTAGTCTATTAAAAGCTGTTTTTGCTTGGCTAGCTCGAATAGCTACGTGTCCTTGAAAGGATAGCTTATTGTCGAGGTGTACCCCTAGCCACTTAATCGTATCTTTGTGGTAGATTTTCTCCTTACTAGGGAGCTCTAGGGGGATTTCTTTTCTTTCTTTCTTCTTTGTAAAGTGGATTAGCTCTGTTTTCGCTATATCGAACTCGATAGCTAGTTCTTTTCCTTTAGTAACTAGTTTCTTAACCTCCTGTTGTAGTATCTTAACGTTTTTCTTAATGGACGTTGATGAGGTTGTGATGGAGATGTCGTCGATGTAGGAGAGCTGAAATCCATCTATTTGGTGGAATAGATCTCTAATGTAGATTAGAAAGAAGATTGGAGATACTGGGCTGCCTTGTGGAATGCCCGCATTAATCTCGCTAAAGTCTTCTATTTGGCCGTCAAAGGCATACTGTTCAAAAGAAGGGCAGTCTATACATACAAATGATGTACTCAGAAGTTTCTATCAAGGCGTGCTGGGAATCAGATGAACAGCTGAAGGGAAGAAGCAGGATCGAGCCAGCTCCTTCTAACTGCTTGGGGACAAGACAAGGCCCACGACGGGGACGCTCCGTAGTGGTGGAAATTTAACCAGCCTCCATAGTCACACCATCCTCAGCCCCATAGCATGGATGTGCTGCTTCCTGCTCTGCTGTTGGTCAGGCCTGCTCGGCCGTTCATGGCAGCAACAGGGGAGGGGACTTAATCAAGGGGGTGGCATTGCAGCCAAGATAGAGACGGCAGGAGGCGGTTTTTGACATTGCTGCCTGCATCGTGTCCAGGGGTAGGTGAAGGTATATAAGGAGTCCGTATATCCTACCAGCTGCTCTACAACCATCGCTCATATTTCCCTCCCTTCATCGAAATGAGTTCTCCGTCTCCAATGCCGCAAAATCCTGAACTAAAGCAAAAGAGATCCGTAGGTGGTTCCACCGGAAAAAAAGTGAGTAACAACTGTCCCTCACTAAGAGTATTCTAACATATCCAAGTACGACGAATATGTGCGCGACACTGAAGCCGAAACGAGCTTAGACGAAGAACAATTTCAAAAACCAAGAACCGGAAAAAAGCGAAAATTTACACTGCCTCAAGCCAGAAGAATTGTTGGCGATTGCTCTACCACGGATAAACCTCCTGATAAAGTAGGAGACGTACCAGACATCAAACAGATATTGAAAGAGGTGAACCGCCTCAAAGGTGAAGTCAAGATATTGAACGATCAACTGATAAGACTACTACACGAGAAATCCATGTACGAAGAGAAATTGAAACAGTACAAGGAGGCAAACATGTTCAGGGATGTCTTTGGACAAGTATTAGCAGGAATACATGTCGACCTTCAGGACACAAAAAGAAATGTTCTTCGAAAATTTGAAACGGATATCCTTCAAGGTATCAAGGAGGTTGCTCGTCCGAATCCAGACTATGCTATAGGGAGCCATCAACAGCCATTATAGAAGTTGGGATTCTGTCTTATGATTTAGTGGAAGCTAGCCTCAGCAAAATCGTGATAAATTAGATGTTTCTCACGATATGAATCTCTGAAGACTTTGGCTAATGGTGCATCAATCATTCGAGAAGGCAATGTGTGCCCAACATACGGGTCTCGACAGCCGGCAGCGGTAGTCCCCTCGCCCTCCCCATTTTCAATGTGGTAGGATCGTCTACTGACTCGGAACACCAACTGCAACTACCGTCTCTGGTTTTATAGTCAACGAAAGAGAGCCAGAAATTCCTTTCTTTAGAAATCTCAAACATTCGCAACGCATCTCTCGAAAATGCCGTAGATGTAAAAGACCTCACTCTGACTCGCAGTGCGGGTGAATTAAAAAAGTCTGCAAAATCTTGAAATGATTACGGGATCATAAGAAAGAATTCTAAGAAACAGGGGAAAGCCCACGATGACAACACTCCATGATGATGAACGAACGTGGATTGCATATCGCTGGTTGTATGCATTTGAGTGTTATCAGGCTTGGTATGTAATCTCTTAATATACACATTTCCTTTCTCCCCAATACAATGTCGAGCCCATTCCTACCAGCCTTGAACGTATCAGTGGTGCTACTAGTTGAAGACTGGCTACTGTTTGGGGGACTGGTACGGTATGAACTGTACCACCCCAGACCATTCCGATCACTGCCGTAAACGCAGGGCGGATATGCGTGCGAGTCTTTGGAGATTGGTTTTATCGAGACCGCATGGGATGTAGAATAGCAAGACCATTTCGTAGTAATCAATGTTGAAGTTCATTAGGGAGTAGAGACGACTGATATGTCGTTGTGCGTCATTCGACAAGGATAGGCTTGAAGGCGAAAGACTGGGACTCGGCTTTATATCCTGGCATCCATAATCTTAATAACTAAATGGTAACAGACCCCAGCATAATTAACTCCAATATCTTTACTTCTCTTTTTAGTATCTGAATCTCTAATGTGCGTCCCTCCGCGACGGAAATCCTTGTGTGCCGGAACCGGCCAATTAGTTCGCAAGTTCTAGTCAGAAGTCCGTGATTCATATTCAAACGAGCTGATTGGCCGGTTCCGGCATACAGGAATTTCCGTCAAGCAATATAGACGTTAAGAGGGATACTAAGGCATATTTTAATACATGTCAACCCGCAAAAGCGCGGTCAATAGTTTAAAGGAGAAGATGAACGAATACCCAATTCCATACGTACTATCACCCTACTTAAAAGCCACTCTGCTTGGTAGTTAACAGCTGCGTATCTCTCCAAATAGGCTATAACTTTGTTTAGTCACACACTCAATTTTCCAAAGGTACGAGTTGCAAACCATCTCGTCTCAGAGTGCTTACTAGGTTAGTCTGAGGGATTAATATCAACTCATTCTATCTTTTTCGTAAAAATACCGTAGCAAAGCTAACTACAGGCTTCTCTAATTTTAAGATCAACCTCTGTTCTTACATAAACATTCGATCATAGTATTTCAAGAGATTTTCGAATGCCCTACAACAATGATGTATAGACAACGGAATATAACTTAACTAATCAGAATTTACATAGTATATTTTCCACGCGGACATCCTAGCTACCTAGTTACAGACTCTAAGTATACCACGACGCAATCACAAAATACGCAGAACAAAGCTAGCAAGGTGCAAAGATATGATGATGGCCTATGTGATATCACGGCTGCGAGTTAACCACCACTGGACCTGCCAGCGTAGCCGCCGTTAGATCGGTAATACTCGTGAGCCCTACCTAGGGTCTTAGGACGGCAAAAGCGGTGCCTGAGAGGCTAGTTAGCACCATCGTGTCTCCAAAACCTCCATCGGACAAGTTCAGTGGAGTAAATATAGGCTGAGCGACCTGATTTACCCAAGCCACCCACGCCCGCCTTCCCACCTGGTCGAGGGTATACATAGCGGCAGCACCCCACTCTACGTTAACTTTAGTACCGGGCTGCACATGGGCGGATGTACTATTATTAATTGTGAGCTTCGGCAAGATAGGTAGTGGCAGCTGCACACTACAAGATCCTGGCTGAGAATACCGCAGTGCGATGTTGTAGGCCCAAGCTGGAGTCGCCGGCGTATCAAAAGACTGTACACTCGCGTTATAGTGTGTGTGATCGCCGAGAAGAGCAATATACTTCGCGTCTACACTCGCAATACTCGACAGCAAGATAGCAACTAGCCGATCCGCCGCCTCCGCCATCGACATAAAGACGCCAAGATCGATAGACTTTAGCGTAACCATAAGGAAGCTGAGTTCAGTCATATTCTTTAGCAAATCGTATTTACACGATGGCACGTCCATATTTCCTGACTGGATGAGCAGCGTCCGTAGAGTATCCAACTATGTCTGCTCTTACTATTTAGCGCGTACATATCAGCAGAAATTCCTTAGCAATGTATAGAAGCAGGATGACTTACCACAGCAATATCTGCGACTAGGCTGGCCAAACCCCCTTCTTCCTACCTCGCGCTAAGTGAACTTAGCTCAACTATCCTACTTTCATTGAATACCCAAACACCAAGATTCTTCAGAAAAAGCGCCAGTTTAAGAGCGTCGATAGATAATGGAGACAGACTAATTGTGCCGTTCCGCGGGTTCGAATCCATTCCTAGCAATACTCCTGTGGGTTTATAGAGTCCTGCCGAAGTAGAAGTCTGCGTACTGGCCGGAAAAGTGGTTTCACTTCTAAGACCTATCTGCGTGGGTGTGTTACCGCCAGGCGAGAGTCCTGCAACGCTACTCACCCCAGAGATATTACTCGTACCAGCTGTAGCAACGGGAGTGCTAGGTCCTCCAGTGTTAGAGAAAGAGCCTGTAGGCAGAATGGAAGAGACAGCATCGCTGACTCGTTGAGTAGTGTCACTTATGTCACTTACACTAGGACCTACGATGGATTGACCAACACTACTTATACCATCTGCACCAGGGCTCACGGTAGGCTAGGTAGAGCTAACAGAGAAACCGCCACTACTGTCTACGATTAGAGTGGCGGGACTGTTAGTCTCTAGCACGGAACCCATAGACTATGTACCATCGCTCGCTATAGGGACAATAGAGCTAGAGACCGCCACACTTAGGGTAAGAGTAGAACTAATTAACCCGGAAGCGCTATCTGTAGGAGCGTCTGTAGCATCTAGAAGAGGCGGTGCGCCTGTAAGACGCGAGACAGTTGCTGTGTTTACAGATCCGCCAGGACTGCCTGTCGGCAGCCCCATCTCGCACATAGTCAAGGTCAAGGGAGTAGTAGTGAGTGTCATGCCACTGTACATCATGGTGACTGAGAGTTATAAACTATCTGTAGGGAAAGGAGTCCCGGATTTGGGAAAGCAATATTGCTCGACAACGGACGCCGCAGAGGCATCACTAGACTGTGCTTCACTGCGACCCCATAGGGCGCTGACAAAAAGTAAAGCAACTGGTGCAATCATTGTGAGGTGCTTTGTGAGCTTGTGTGCTTCACTAGGAACGGAAGCAGTCTCATATAGCTAGCTCTATGACTGCGAATATCACTACAAGCATCAGCTATTTGCCAGCGAACTGATGACACCTAAGTCTATTTGTATAGGCTCTTCTATGCCGCTTACTAGTGATACAAGCTTCCAACCGAGAAGCAGTACGTGCACGGTTCGTTAGAGAAACACGACGATCAATCGCTTCGCACGACGCGTCATTCACTACACACCATCTCACATGCCGCCTGGAGTGTCATCTTGGTGATGACACCCCGTACTCGGCATATTCTCTGCGCAAGCTGCTCATGTGGCGTGAGTAGTGTACCCTTGCGGAGTGAAGGCATATGAGCAGCTGACGAGGAGACACATTTCAGTAGCGTAAAGTACACAGCTTCACACTAGCCATTATAAGACTATAATACAGTCGCTAGCGATTACGGCTTCACCTCCGCAAGCAGCATTCCAAAAGTCCAGTCATCATAAAATTGAGGAGTGACCAATAGTATCGGTTGTTCTGTAGCTGACTTCTCGCACTAAGCTCTCTATGGAAGGTGGGGCTGTTCGAAGACGCTGCGCAGCTGCGTGTAAGGGTGAAGCCGCAATCGCTAGCGACTGTACTGCGCAATCTCCATCCATCTATGTGGTGGGTGTGGATTGTTCGAGTCCAACGCGGCTTGTTGACCCTTCGAGATTTGCTCGCATGAATCATGGTTGACACATGGATATGACGACTATCTTACAGTACAATCATTTCTACAGTGTGGGTCGTATGCTTTTCCTTGTTCTGGTAATAGCACTTCCTACCCACTGCGCTTGTCTGCGAAAACTTGGCTGTGAATCGACTGTTATAGGCCGAAGAGAGTCAAGAGGCCGCCAAATTCATCAGAGGCTTGCAGAGGGAAAAATTTAACAGAGGCTTGCAGACGACGCCACTGATCCAAGACGACGGGATGGCCTGAGTGATGGTCCAATGGGCTGTTCGCACGCTTGCGAAATTTCTGCCCGCTCCTACCTGTGCCGCTTGAGCAGTGTGATTCTTTCCGCTTCTGTTCTTGCAATGTTAGAGACGCACCGTGGAAACAACTAGCCTGGGGCTGGAATTGGTGCAATAGTGTGGCACAGCACCCTGATAATGCCGATGGTAATCAGGATTATGAAGGTAACATGCACGGCGCTGACAGGTAGTACAACCTCGGCGTGTTAGCGCGTCTAGTGTGCTGTCCCTCGTCCAGGACAGGCAAGTGTCACGACAACGTGTGGCACAAGGCCCATATTTTATTTCATCAGTACAGCATGTGAGTGGTGATATAAGCGCGCGGCCCCGGACCTGCCGAAGCGATGAGCCCCGGACCCAGACGCAAAAACGGAGGCTGTCACGCTTGTCTCTAGCGGGTAGAGTTGCTAAGTCCATATGCAACAATTATCCCGCGGGCTTGCAGGATAATTCTCCAGTTGCGAGGTACCGACACAATGGATCGCACGTGCACGGACACGACACCACCCACCCTCGATCGCGCGAAGCCGCCGTGCCGCAAAGAACCAGGAAACGAGACGACGGCGATTCCGGATGGTGCAAGCAAGGTATTCCCATGGTTTTGCCGGCCTTGGAACGCAGAACTGATAGACTCGCCGCGATAGCGAGCAGAGGCTGACATACACAGTGATGACGTGCTCAATAATGGTGATGACGGACAATGAAGTCGTGTCGGCAGGCGTTCGGCAGATTCCCCAGCTTCCGTGCGCGGCAAACGCCCATGACGCAATCACCCTGATCCACGTGATCCACGTGATCGTTCATGCATGCGCGCGTGTGCATCGTAAACATAATGCTGACGCTACGTCTGTAGCCATAACCGCTCAGCATTCCCGAAGGTAGCACACAAAGCGCTAGGGTTTTCATTCGCATGTCATCAAAGTAATGCGCATCACAAGCTCCCCCTCTGTTAGGCCCTCCTCATTGTTGTATGAAGATCCATTGTTGAGCCCATAGTCGTATCCACATTGCACCCCAATATTCTTCTTGCAGAACAAGGTGCCCGATACGGTGTTGCGGCACAGTCGACACGACAAGGGTGACAGCACAAATATCGAGCTCCCATGCTGTTCAGTCATCGTCTTCGCTGTTGTCAGATGCCACCATGAATCCTCCTTACCATCATAATGACTCCTTCTCCATGTTGGGTAACCACCTTTATCCCGAGACTGGATTTCTCGATACCAGCAACATTGAGCCACAGGTGTCACCCGTGGGCGACCGTAATGGCGTAGCACATTCATCCGGGTAAGCGATGTATCCGTACTCTACTTAGCATTCGTGAATTCGGAGATAGCAGCTGACCCGTATTCAGCGATCTGTCGAGGAATGACGCGCCCAACTCAAGCATCGACGAATCATCTCCCGCATGGCTGGGACTGCTGAAGCAACAAGTGCAGTTAATGATTGAGATAAAAAAATCGATCTTGAGCAGTCAAGAAGAGATTAGAAAATTGCTCTTGAGCAGTCAAGAAGAGTCAAGGAGGAGAGAGGCAAAGTTCACGAAGCAATTAGAGGATTTGGAGCGGGCCATAAGAAGATTACAAGATCATGTCAAAAACCATGGATCGGAACCACCACAACGAAGACCATACCCGTACCCTAACCCTAACCGGCCAGACAGGCATCGAGGGCCTGTTCCACCTCAATACCCTGATCCGTATGGTTCTCTTTCTGCACAAGAACAGCTATGGTATGTCCACGTCGATTGAATTGGCCTTCGAGTCACTAAGTTTCCACAAGGGGCCCAAATCTCTACTAAAGGCATCGCGTATTTCATGAATCTTCGCAGAAGCTATGGCCAACTTCATGGCAATGTAACTCTCTCACTATGGATTTGCGTCGTAGGGTTAGCGCATGCACAAAGCTTTTGCATATCAGCCTAAGTAAGCGAGCAGGTGACGCACAGAAGACAGAGGGGATAGTGATTGTTCAATTGCTACTGAGGCAATATAAATAGAAGCATACTTCGATTCATTACAGTATCTAAACCACCCGACCCATGGCATTCTCCACTTGTGCGCTAAGATGATTAATCTCCGCTATAAACCTATGCTGAGCACGGAACCTGTATATTTGCGTACTAAGTGACTCGATCGTATCCGCCATGATTTTGTACAATTTGTCCCGAACTGCGGCCAATGCATTCGGATTGTAATGGATACTCAGCATGGACACATCTTGCCGTACAGCAGACTGCTCTGTTTGGTGCACCCAGTTGGCGAGATCTTTGAACTTGGGTTCGATACGCGCGACAAAATCTTGCAAAGACTGCTGAACACGTGCGTCTTCGACGCTAATCAAGAGCTCATCAAGATTTTGTTCGATATTAGCCACGCGCTCCAATGGAGTGAGTGATGGCCTGGGTGGATTCGATCCTCTTCTCTCGACTTGGATGTCCTCAGCCAAGGCTACTTGGGCCCTTGCCTCTGGAGATCCAACCGTGGTTAGTTCCTCTTCTTCTATTTCGTCCCTCATTGTGTTATCTAAAGGTGAAGCCTGTTGAGCAAGTCTCTGCATCTTTATCTTACTGTATCAAAGTTAGAAGGCTCTTGAGCTATACCAAGTAGGCTTAGACTAAACACATACTCTCTGTATCTTCTCTGCGCATCTCTATTGCACTGTCTGCGCGCTTCCCTAGCCTGGGATATAGTTTTGTACTTCCAGTTCGCCATAATGGATTGTCAAGTAACTCGTCGTAATGCAACGTTGCCACATGTGATAAATACTACACATTTACAGGGCGAACCAAGTGCCGCATGAGAATTCAGAGCCATTCTGAGCATTCTGTTTCCACTGCAACCTAAGCTGCAAAGATAGTCAAGTATAGTGGGTCTCAAGAATTAGCGTAATGGGTCATAACATAGTCAGAAATTTAATCCGCAAGCCGTGGTGAGCGTAAGCATAATCAGTTTGAATCACGGCTACAGCACCATGTCAGTCACAGTATGAGCCCTCAAGCAAGCGGGTCTTGAAATTTGGCGTACGTAGTGGATCTCAACGTCCCACTAATTTGGGAGACGCTGGTGGGGCAAGCACAGACACCCCCGCAGGTCCTGGTCGTCACAAAGAACCAGGCATAATGCATGCGGGATATAGGTGCTTGCACTGCCGAACCAATGACGCATCGAACATCTGGGCGGCCAGCTTGTTGCCGACCTAATGCCGCTTCGTTAGAGCATCTTCAGGAAATCTACTTACGCGTCATCAATCATTTGTGGCTCTAGACTGTGATCTGTCTTTTTAATGAGGCTCTAGAACGTACTTCCCTATTCTCCTTCCCTTTTTTCCCTGGATATCCAGCAATCACGCTAATGCAGCTGAAACTCCAACGCAAGATATTTCGAGCAGGAATGCGGATCGCACCAAGGATAACATCGAGCGGGTGTAGTTCAGAGCGCCATCACTGCCCATTGTGGTCTGCGAAACTGTGCTTTGAGTGACCTATGCTGATGCATGAAGCCCACTTCATTCATTTGACATTCGTGTCCACGCACGCGTCAGCAGTCCATTAGAAGACGGCTAGATATCTCACTGCGTCCGGACTGTCAGCTGTGTAGAAGCACGCTGACCATCACAAGCCCATGCAATCTCGAGAATGCTTTAGACTACATGATTGCCTCGTTATAAGGTTCTTCTCGTCTTTGTGCCAAAATCTGTTTACGCGCTTCTCTTTCACTACGTAGCGTGTCCAACAACCTAAATTGTCTCAATCTCTTATCGATATCACTGCAAGATCCAACATGTCTAACCAACCTGAATCCCGATCCCGATCCCGATTTCGATATGAATCGCCTCCCCCTACTCGAACGGTAACACACCAACTCAAGCAGCTGAGACGACATGCAATGTGGGCTCTGGAGGATATGTTTCACGAGACATCTACTATTCACCGCGTTCTTCTCAGCTACACGGTAGCAGTTAGCATGGTTGTTGAGTATCTAAGACTAGACGATGCGGACTCTCTTCTGTCTATCTCGCTAGGAGTGGTCCGGCTCGCCGTTGTAATCGACTGCATCTTGATCATCACTCATCATCTTATGCGTCTGTCGGTATCAAATCGGACGCTGGCAGTCATCGCATCACAGATGCCTTTTGTTACCGGACCACTTGCCGAGTTTGAGCTCACGAGATTGCTGCTCAAAGAGAACGCGACTGTCACGGCCAATACATTCCTGGTTGGATGTGTTTATGCGAAGCCATTAGTAGCAGGGGCGCTTTGCTTTGCCCTCTACAACCTCCATACTGGAGGACCTGGGATGCAGTCATACACCAATATTCTTATGAATGTGTCTAAAGTTTTTCTTCGAAGTGGGGCCTTGATCGCGCTCTTCACACATGCAGTCAAGCTTGAGTCGCTGCCACTGCTAAGGGCTGCTGCAGGAGACAGCCCGTGGCTATCTCGGGGGGTTCCTGTCCTCTTTCTCTTGTCCGCCGGTTTCACTTGCTATTTTTGGTACTGGCATGCGGAAAGGTACCGAGACACAGTAAGCAAGAGGTACAACACTCACAGCGATGTTGAGTGGGTGGTACTGCTAGTCAGCTTGGTCGCGCTGAAGATCGTGGCCGCTCATCTGGTATACAACCTATGGAAACAGATGCGAGATGCGGCATGGATGGCGGACCAACCCATTTTTGCGAGCAGATCTTTCGTTCAGTTTGCCATTCTTCCTCTCGCGGTGACTACTGTGGACCATCTTGCGGACGTTAGCCTTGCCTACCGTGGTGACATGTACTGGCCGTGGGCGAGCCTCTGTCAGTCCACTTTGCAGACGTTCTTTTTCATCAGGCCATTATTCACGCTCGTGGGCCACGACCTGAACCCTCAGAGCGGTCGCATTGGTATCGCACTGTGCTTTCTCAGTATTGCGCTGTGGTTGTCGCTGCCGGCTCATTCACGTAAGTCCTCGCTACAAGACAACTGAAGCAAAGTAACTCACAATCGCAGGATTCCTTAAAGGCTCCTTTCCGTTTCTCATGTACTCTGTAGTGTTGGCCGTGTGTCTTATGTACCCTGACTGCTTCGAGGCATATGTATTGTAGTATAGGCTTGCGGGCTACAGCGGAAGGTAGGGATAAGACTTAATACATATAGCGCATGATATTTACCTTGCAAAACTCATTTTGCTTTGTGATTTCCAATTTTTCATATGCGATGACATTCCACATGCTATGGCACAATGCCAAAGCCCAATACGAATGCAAACGAGCAGGCAAAACAGCTATGTAAACAAGATCTTGATTGGTAGAGAGAGAATCTTGCGGGAGCCTGAGTACAGTAGGTTGACAAGGTACCAGTCCCTATCGGGTAAATCTAGTGATTTGCCATAATATCACACATGCTGCTCCAATGACTTCCATACAGCCCGATACCCGCACCCGTTGCTTGCATTCTCAAGGCGTTGCCAAACTCATGGCACCGAGCATGGCTAATTACTCGTCCCTGTTGACACATTCGACCTTTTCCTTCCCTTGCTTACCCTCATCTTTCTGTGTACCCGCCGTCTCCGTACATTCGCAGGCAAGCCCCTCATTCATTAGCTTGTAGCCCTTTTCGAACGGACTAGTGTACACAACCATTGTTGGTGGGCTCCATCGGGGGCTCAGCGATGTATTTGAAACCTGTTGCCCAGCGATGTCACCGTGGCTCTGCACGGGCGTTGAGTAATCGCTCTCACCTGCTAATGCCGTTTCATACTGGCACTGCTGCGTGGGCGCCGTCCGATTTAATTTCTGAAGTGTCGTGCGCTGCTTTGTGGGAGCTTTTTTCTTGCCACGAGATTGGGCTTTCTCTCTGCCTTCCTTTTTTCGGTTACCTAAAGCAGCGTGAGAATTGCATTGTATCCATCAGTTTCGTAACGTACGGTGTTTTTGTTGGGCGATACGGTTTTGTTCCCTGCGGCGTGCGAGATGTTCCTCTGCAGATGTCTCAACCAGCATGGCATACTATTGATCTCGTAGGAGTGTTGAGATAAGTGTGTGCGAAACATAGTTCTCTTAGCTTCATCTCTGTTTTTTCTATTGCTGTCCCTCGGCGCGAGCGTACAGTGATTAGCGATTGCAGCTTCACCCCTGCAGGCAGCATTATAACAGTTTCGTCATCTTTGAGACTGAATATTGACCAATCATGTTCAGCTGATTGCTAGCGCTAAGCTATGTACAGAAGGTGGGGCTGCTCTAGCATGCTGCGCAGCTGCGCGTAAGGGTGAAGCTGCAATCGCTATCAACTGTATCGACAATTTACTGCGCATTATAGTCAGCATGCAGTTTTTCATGATTCCGGATACGTCACTACAGTTGAAAATGACTATTCTACTATCGTAGCTTGTGATCGTCATTACGCTGGACTATGTGACTCGTAGTAGGGGCAGAAGCGTAGCAGCCGCTATAACATACTCAAAAGCGGGTCAGGCATATGCGTAAGCAAGAGATCACGACCATCGTGCTGGCGAGCAGAGCTCAGAACTCTGCATGTTCCTGCAGAGCCGCTGATCAGCTGTCAGCATATAAAACTTTGTCAGCTGCTTATTACAATGACTTAAAGAGCTTCCAAAACAGTGCAGGCTGTGATTTGATTGGCAATAAGAATCTTGATGGCTATTCGTCCGATATCTGCCAAGCAGCCAGGGTGTTAAAGATACTTCTTTGGGATGGTGTCAAATCTCATGACGAACACCAATGCTGGCCACACCGCAGCCAGCCACCAGCTATCACTACCACCACTACTGCCAATCAGTTTTATAGCTAGCACTCAGGCAGAATCGGGGTCAAAGAGCATCTTCTCCTTAAAACAATACAACATAGCTAATCGCATGCCTCTCTTCAGTGCCGTTTACGGGCTATTAGTGTGCCTGTAATATTGGAGAATTAAATGTAACTATACATATTACGTAGGTAATGATTCATTAATCCTATACACGAACGAAAACATTAGACACACGGACAGTCCTTCGGGCAGCGACTATCTCTTGTCTCCTAATGCACGCAAGGGACGATATCATGGATGGCCTAGTTGCTCTATCACCGGAGAACGGTGTACACCGATAGTAACCAGCGGCCATAAAGGGGCGACATTCAATACTGTGGTAGCGTAGAGCCTACAGAATCAGATATTTAAGTAAAGGTAAAGCTTTGTAGTGCTTGCTTCGTTTGAGCCCGTAACCACTCGCGAAAATAAGATTTGTAAGCTACTTCTTCTACCATTATAATAAGTGGTAGCTTATATCCAAATGCAGAACATGTTCGGCATCCCTATGGGGCAACTTCTTTACGGTTGCGACAGAAGCAACATCATGCAGCCCAATCAGCTGTTGCCTCGGCTTTAGCCACGACCTCGTCGACTTTCTTGAACCTAGGCCGAAGCAAAATCTTGAATGGAATAGGGCTCCGTCCACTAACATCATTGTACTTGCTCAGGTCGATAGGCTCGCCTGGCACTTCTGCCATGTCAAATGCCCATAGCATCTTTGCTACGGCGAGCCAAATTTCACGTTGGGCAACGAGTATTCCAGGGCAGATACGTCGACCAACCCCAAAGGTCCAGTGATCGCGCATACGCGGATTAGCCAGTCTTGCGGACTCGATAGAAGAAAGGCCATCATTGAGGTAGCGGTCAGGCTAGCAATTTTCGTTAGTCCTACCATGATGTTCTTACGAGAGCAAGGATGAATTACATTGAACTCTAGGGGGTTGGACCATCTTGCTGGATCGTGATGCATGGTCCACGTATTCAGTATCAGGGCCGACCCTGCTGGAATACGCTTATCGTTGTACACGAGGTCTTGGCTCACCGCATGTGGAACACCCAGCCAGAATGGATTGTGACAGCGCTCCAACTCTTTCACAATGGCCCGACAATAGGGCAAACTGGCTTCGTCTCCCAGATTGGGAGGGCGGCTGCGGCCAACAACGCGGTCAAGTTCTTCATGATCCCTCTGTCGTACGCGAGGGTGAGAGGTATTATTGCGCTAAACCACTATATGATCAATGCTGTCGTAATTACGCCATCCAGCATAAATGCCGAGGCCAGCATGGTCATGTCTAGATCATCTAGCTGGTCTCTTTCTCGCCTAGTAATCATGGTTTTGACTAAACAATTCTCGACATGCACATCGTTCTCTATATCATGCTGAATCCGCTTGACTTGACGACCGTATATGTCTACGAGTGTGGCGTGCAGTTCCTTCCCGCGACGCTTCGTTTCCCATGGGACGTTTCTCTGTAGCCATGAGGGGAGAAAGTCAACTAGGTTGGTCATAGGGCCAGTCATGGTCATGAACTTGCGCGAGAGGTCTAGGACTTGTGAATCCGTGGCAGGAATTCCAAGAGAGCCGAATGTGATTGCGCGCATGCAGTCGAGCGAGCATCGATTAATGTGCGCTTCGGGATTTACATGCTCGCCATCTGCACTGGCTTTGTACAGCGCTCGAATCATTTTGGTTGTCTGCGAGTCGAGGACGCCAATATGCTGGTTGACGTCTTGCCGCTCTAACGAGATTACCGCTATCTTGCGATGTCTACGCCTACGTGTTGGATTCAGTATCAGGCTGTGATCAGGAAATTGCATAGGTGAACATAAGCACACGGGACTCACCATATGGCCCCGTACGAAGTGGACGTGATACCCCTGCCCTTGAGTATTGTCTGGCTCTTGACGAAGGTTTCTTTGCGATCGGAACAGATAGATCTTTTACTAAGAAAGAGATCTTTCGCAATGTCAAGATCTGACGCCACGACGAAGCGCTGGTTGCCGACCATAAACGAGTAAAGCGATCCGTATTTTTGAGCCCACCTATGCAGTGTTCGCTCAGGATATGTTTTCAGGAAGGTGTAGCATCCTGAATCTTTGTTAGACATTCCAACACGAGCAGCGGGACAATAGCAAGGGCATACCTAATAAAGGGTAGCCCCGAGGGCCTTCCGGCAGGCCGTTAGTAGCGCGGCGCGAACGCTCCCGCGTGACGATGGCAAACAGGAAGCCAATTGCGACTGTTAGATAAACGATCCACATGTTCCAGTGCACATAAGAGCGCAGTGGCTGAATGGCCCAATAATGCATAGAGCGAGCTACTTAACAAACGGCACTTCTTAGCATAGCGTTTCCCTGCGCACACGCATGATGGTGTTTCCGTTCGTCCTAGCATGCTTTCGTTTTAGTCTGTGGATACTGTGGGAGTAGCTAAAGTTCATCTCCGGCGCTGATGTTGCCGATGCCATTCAGCGCTTTGGCTGCATCACAGGGTCTTCGTCACGATAACGCAGATGATGACCTGCCATAGCTGTGATGGACATGAGTGCCAAATTACCCTATGCAAATGCTTAGGGCCGTTTTAGCGTTATGGGACGGCAATCCTGCCTCATCTGTCCTGCCTATTAGCTCTTGTAAGCTGCTTATGGGGCAGACGGAAAGCAGGTCTTGCGAGACATAGTACTATTAACCGAGCCGCAATGACGCTTTGACCGCCTGGCATGAGCGATGTTCCAAGCTGCTTACGGAGCCACCCACCCCTGGTCAATATCCCCAACCGTCGTTCGTCGTCATACTCAATGTGCCACATTGGGCTCATGTTCGCGTCGCAGAACTGTGCCGCAGGATCTAGCAGAGCAAGAACTCATAATGGGAATGCTCTATTTGAAGACATTACCTGCCTGAGGATAACAATCAGGAAACAGTCAGGATGACTTACATAACAGTAAATTTTGACTATGTTCAGTATTCTAAACGCGATGGTAGGCCCTATTTCCAGGACCCAAAACACCCGATGTGGATACAGTTCATAGAGAACGGCGAGTGGGTATCAATTCATGTGTTGTGGATAAAGCCGTACGTTTTTCTACAACATTTTTCCCCTTTCGCCGTACTGGGACTAATTCTAGAAAGAGAGATCATGGACGAGAACATGAAAAAGATCGTGGAAGAAGCGAAAAGACTGCTTCCCCAGGAAAAAAGCGCGACCGAGACAATTAATTCATCTCAGCGTCCAACTTTGCCGTCCCTCCAGTCTTACCATGCGGACACGCCGTTAAAAGCCACGCATCACAACATAGCCACTTCGTCGCAACAACGACTTCTTCCCGGACCGAAATCGGACTCATCGCTATTCACACGGAGAAATTCATATTCTCAAACTCCTAGAGAAGAGACGCAGCCTGGACCGGTCGCTATCGATGGTCACCATCCGAGATCTGATTATTACAGCATGTCAGATAAAACATTGCACGGACGTGGAGGTCTACATGCGGTACCTATCGTCGACAACGAACATATCAACAATCAGTCAACAGCTGTACTGCCCAGGTGTTCGCAATGTATGCGTACTATGTCTTAGCAAGTTCCGTAGTGAAGGGCGACACGTGTGGCCCTAGCTTTTTAGCAGAATCTACATAGCGGGCTAAAGAAATATCAATCATATTTGCGATGCATCATAATGTACTGCAGGTGGAAGTGACTTGCTCTCATGGTCAATCGCTATTGGACTTATGCAGCAGTGAAAGGCTTTGTTGATGCTGTCAACCTAACATGCATACATTGCTACTTCGTAGCGCATGGCGCCCATTGCTTAGGAAGGATAAGGCAAAGTTGTGAGAGCAGGCTGGATTGCGAAAAAAAATTGATCTAAGTGGGCTGCCATCCTAGCGCCTAATCGTTCCGTAGGCAACGTCAACGGCTGTGAAGATCCCTGCAGTTTGCGTCGCGGCAGTTCAAGAGCAAGCGCTAGCGGCGACTAAACGATGGCAGCTTCCGGTTTCTTCACAGACGCCCTCGAATCCTACGCTAGTGGCGACTTGCTCAATTAGTACTGGTTTCTGAGCGCCTTGCCGCTGCTCTTCTATGTAGATACCCAGACTAATGAATCCATGATACGGAGCACAAATTTATGTGGCAACTGCTTATGCCCCATAAACGCCATTTTATGCGTAAGCTCTTTCGCAGATCTTGACTTGCGCGAACCATGTAGAGGCGGTACTGCTGAATCTGCAACATATTGCAGCACACACAACTTGTCTGCACAGAGCTATCAGGATCAGTCCATGCGTAAAATGCAGTAGCAGTGGCATCACTCCGGGTCGCCTGCCATTCTGATCTGAGAGTACTCCGTACTGGGCACAGCCTCACATAAGAGATCCCACGAACAACACGCCACACCCATTGAAATTAGAGCTAACACCGATTAAGCTAGTGAATTGGGGCGCCACTATCCTTGCAATGTGACGCTCGATTAATCACAGCTGCTTGAGGGAAGCAGTCACAGCTCTCGGTAGATTGAAATCCGCGACGAAACAAGCGGCTTTCCTGACCAAAAATGCCCGACTTGAACATGGATTTTCAACGCCACCACAACCCAGGTTCTTCTAATAGTCAATAAGGTTGATAAAAAAATTGGCTAGTTAACTACTAGGTTTCACTATGTTGACGCCTTCGTAAAATATAACAACTACTGTATTTCTTCATATAGTAGCCTGCGACGTAAACCCAACTAGGTGCGCCCGCACTTTAGCAGCGGGAACCGTGCGCTTTTTTTTGGGCTAGGGATTGCGATTGAGCGAGAGTACAGTTGTATTTCATCACGAACAACATAATAGACAAGCACCTCAAGGTTAAAAGTGGACAGCAGTCTCTAATCTCCAGAGTGTAGTAATTTAGCTAAACTAAATACAGGTCAGTCTGGAAAAACCCTCTACTTATAACAAAGAATCCGTGATATGAACAGCAAAGGCTCCTAACTTAGAGGTGGTGGTGTTCTTTGATCCGTGTCTGGCTGCACCGTCCTACGCTGTAGTTGCAGCGAAACCACGACCAACATGATCTGTCAGGTCACGCGGAGAATGAACTTTGCGCCAGTCAAACATCTGCTCGCTACGGGTGATAGAAGTTCAAAAAGTATTGATCATCGGGTTTCCCTTGTTATTCCCTAGCGTATCGCGAACAAGCGATACCACTCATGTAGTACGGTGCGATGAAAAGTTGGTCGATAAGAGGACGTTGCAGTGCGTGGGATCATTGCACGGAGGGTAGTTTATTATGCATCTCGACTTCATCGTAGCTCGGCATAAAGCAGGTGAAGCAATGCCACAATTCCTGTGCGGAGCTTTTCCACCAATTGATGCAGACACAACAGTTACAAGCCCAACACGGCTCTGTCTCTACCAACTTGGGCGGACTAGAGATTGCGGAGTAGATCGCTTGGCTGATGAGTTCGTACAGATCAGCACTGATGTGTACGTTCCAGTTGAGAAGTGCCAGGAATTGCTTCTCAATCAGATTGACCTCCACGTTCGAGAAGCCGGCGAAGTCGTATTCAGGAAAGCCACTGCACTCAGCCCAGCAAGTGTTGTTTACACTATCATCGTTATAAACCTTGTGCGCCAATATCAAGGCAGCTAGGAAAATGCGGTGAGGAGTAGACGGCCGCATTGTGACACCTGTGGGGGGTAGGCGTTCCTGAAACCGTGAGAGATACACGACACACATGATAAGTTCTGGAGGTGTGGTATAGGAACGTGTAACGACGTACAATATGAAATCGTCAATGGAGGGAAGGCAAGTTTCCTCTACTCCAGGCGCAAACGTGCATGAGCGTATTGCGACCATGGTTCTTTCAGTAACATAGTTAATGAGACTAGGTAGTTGGCTAGGTTCGTTAGGGCCATACGACATGACGGGCTGGTAAAAAAGAAGGAATGTGTGTGTGGGCTGATGAGAGGGTCGGTGACTGTAAATTCATATAGCCTTGGGAGTTTGTATAGCTTCATAAAGGAATCTAGCTGCAACACTAAACACAGTGCTGTTTGCATATTGTTGAAACTACAGCTTCATGGAATTATGTTGGATACTCTCAAGCAACGGCCTGTAAGCGTAAGTTCGTTCCTTTAATATAATTATTTCGAGAAACGACCGTGCCCTGTCTGAAAGAGACCCTCGGCTATTATCCGTAAGCCGACTGGGATGCTGCCCTGCTGGCCCGCATTTTATGCGCTTTTGTCCCTTACCTTACGCATGTGGTCTTTTGTATTTGCCGAGTACTTACAGGTCTTCGTCATTTGGTGAAGCTCTTTTCCAGTGTGGCATGCCAACTAGGAAGGGTAGGTAGAATTAGGATTGGCCACTGGCGCCTGTAAGAACGCACAGGAAGCTGCTCCTTCCTTCCGCTAGTGGCCATCAGCAGCGCATTTGGGCCAACATCAGCGACGTCTCTAGTTACATATCAGTTGAAGTCTATTCATCTTACAGCCTATTGTCTCGTTTTCCGGTGGGTATCAAACACATAGTGGCCCTAAAGAACCCTTAGTGCTTTTTGTTATGGCAAGGCATTAGACTTACTACGTAAGCACTAGTAGTGCCTTGGCCACCTACTGTAGTTATCATGCTCCCACAAGATCGTTTCCCCACCAATGAAGCTTTTGTACGCTTAATTGTTTGGAAGAGCAGCAGCGAAGCTCCTAGCATAGCTTTGACACGCTCGAATAAAATTCAGACAAACATCGTAACATTTTTAGTCATGAATAGCTGTGTAGCGCAGTTCGATTCTTTTGATGTTATAGAGAAGGGTTAGTTAGTTATCGGTTTCTCGCTCGTGCCCATCTCTATTCTGTCCGCTATCAAGACCTGATTTTTCGTACATAGCTAGGACTCCACGGTGAAGTATATATATTGCTAAGTCATACTTCCAAGGCATCATTTATTACTTGAGGAACTACGGAAATGTACTATGTAGCTTCGATCAACATCGCGCGAGCAATACTTTAGAGAAGCTCTCGCAAGGTGGATCTAGTTCTATCAAGTGGGGGTGGCTTATACTTGATCGATTCACTTGCATAATCTAAACCTCGCCCCACCACGGCAAATATCCTGACTGCAGTCTGTCACATACTTCCGGCAAAGCGCTGTAAACCACTGTCACCGTACGATTCCGTAACTTCTCCCACTCGTGCACGTGTTCCATGACGCGATAGTAACCCAGGATTTCTTGTAAGTGATTCTACATGAAGCTCTGAGCAGTGGATATGCGTTCGATCCGGGTCAGCTTCGCTATGCTGGCTGAAATGGCGGTAGTGATGAATCTCAAAGGGTCGGCCGCCAGCATTGCCTTCTAACTCCGAGATCTTCTGCAGTAGGCGGTTGAGTAGACGTTTGCTTTCCGCACATTTCGGTCTTCTGCAAATCTGCGCACTCCACCCTGGTTCGCGTGAGGCATTACTGGACCGGTGTTTCTCACAGAGTAAACAGCGGTTCTTTTCGTCGGTAGGTTTCATGTTATTCGCAAAGAAAGCAGGACTATTGAAACAGTCCCGTGAGACCAGCTCAAAGCTGACAAGGCCTTTGTGCTTGGTTAGAAATACGACACATTGTACCTGCTGCGACTAACGCGACGTGGAGTTTTCCTACTTACAGAACTGTGATTGATTGATGCAGTTTGAGTTCTGATAGCAGCGAAGACACTCGAACTTGGCCAGAGAATGAATAATATGGTTTGAATGATCCTAAATGCTGACGCTCAGCTAGAAGCAAGTAAGCAGACTTTACTGATAGATTGTATGGATAAGGTGTACCGACGGGTAAATTAACTTTGCAATCTAAATGTGTGCGTAAGACCCAAAAGAAAATGCCTCGCCGCTTAGGACGCTCGCGTAATGCGCAGACACAAGGAGCTGTCAATATAAGCTTCAGCGAACTCTTGTTCTTATATGCTCACCTAGCAGCTATCCTAAGATCCTAAGACCTTGTGGTCTACATGAGTTCGTGCGCTTTACCGCTGTCCTTGAATGTGCGAAACTTTTAACATCTGCTCTCTTAATCTTCAGGCAGGATTAGGTCTCTGATCAAGCTGATGGCTCGGCTTTGTTGTATAACAACGTATTGAATTAAGAGTCATATACAGCGCCGCGTCAAAAGTTCGTGCGCGCTCCTGCACAGGCCACCATCACCACTTTTTTTGCAAAACTTCAACGCAGTGTACATAACTAGTTACACCAAATCATATCTAAAACTCATTTTAAGATATACAAATTAAATCTATAGTTCCTAATATTTTATTTAATATCCTCTTGCCTTTCGTACAGCGTTGACGCGGCGCGGCATACTCGTAATTAGCTTAGTGATTAAAGAATTAGGTATAACTAGCTAACTAGTGTAATGGGCTGCGCCTGTGATGAGTGAAAGCACGTGATTGTATCACGTGCCCACGCTACACCACCTGGCTATAGAACCTTACTTGTACGAAGGACGTAGAAGTAAAAGTATAAAGAGAGGTGTTGTACAACAACTTCACTCTCTTCATATTTCTTCTTCTGTAGTATAGGTCAATGCATACTCGTTCGAAGGCCTCTTCACCCCTAACAACTAGGCCTCGCGCAAGCCATTTTCGAAGACCTCCTACTTATCCAGTAGCGGAATCCATAGGATCCGGGTAGGGACTCCAGCACCCGGATTCTGTGTACAGCCAATGGGAGCTTACCGCCAAGACCGAACCCCTAGCCGAGGCTGAAACAATGAGTTTATCCTACACAAAAAGTAATAACAAGACAGCGCTACAAGAGGCGCGCAGGCGCGCCTCGAGTAAAGGAACGAGGAAGAAGAATCAATTCAATCCATCCATAATTATCACAGATTGTTATCACAGTTTTACACCCGTTTTTGAAAACCATCACAATCTGACATTAGGTAAGTAGGGTGGCTACTCGGGCCCAACGGCTGCTGTAGCAGAATTTCAATGAAATTGCCCGTGCTCCGCACGGGCCTATCACCTCAACGATAATATCACCTCAATGATAACGATATTTTTCAATCGTAAATTTAAGCTAAATAAATACAAAAATATAATTTTTACAATTTCAGAAATCAAAGACACATTAACAAAGCACACCCTAGTCCGATATTATCGAAATTGGGCTATTGCAGTAGCTGCTATCGTCGCTGTCGCCGCTATCACTTATATCGATTTTACCATCCACTATAGCTTTACGAGCCATATTAATAGTAGTATCGACCTCAATACACGACCCTGTAGAAGTAGATTCTGCGTAGTCTTCTTAAGTATACTGAGTAAAGCATTCTCGGTCCTGTGACAGCGTAGTGGATAGTAAAGCTGTAGTAAGATGGTGGCTCGTGAGTTTCGTATATGGATCGACAAGCTGACGAACATTATACGCCACCCACATAGCTGGTGTACGGTCCGTTGTTATAGTACCCTCACGATACTTGGAGCTACTATTTTGAAGTATTAATTCCCACTTTCTTAAGGCCTTAATGTTATAGTTACTATCGTCAGCGTTAATATATTGCCAGCGCGTAATATCGCGCTGCGTTATAATACCGGCTGCTATACGCTTAGTATACTTACGGCTAAAGTTCCGTATAGTTGGGAAGATACGTCTCTATTTATTGAAAATAACTATAGCCTCACGAAGTCGCTTCGTAGCTATTTCCACCTTAAGACGAGTGAGGTTATTGACCTGGCGCTGCTGTACCATCTGCCGCGCGTCTTCAGCGTATATTACGCTACCTTTACTCTCTATAACCCGCTTCTTACGACGTCTTCGCTCCTCCTTAGTAAGGATAGCAGCCTTAGTCTTGTGCAGCTTACGCTTGAAGCCCTCAGCGTTGCGGGTAAGAGCTGAGACGCCACGAAGGTAACGGATTATGTCGGCCGTAACCTGATGGGGGAGGTGTTGCTAGATTACGGCGCGAATAAACGGCTCTTGTAACTCGATCTGTCGTACAGTTTTTGGTGTGTGCTAAGTAGCGTCGCCAGGCTTAGGATCCTCAGGTTCTGGTGTTGCACCTTGTGGTTAAGGCCGCCGCACTAGCTGTGCCGTCTCGAGGTCGATTTTAACGCGGTGGAAGCGTCGCACAGGCGCTCGAGATGGTGATGAGATAAGTGGAGGCGGCGAGGATATATTAAGAGGTGTACCGGCGCGCTGTACAAGTGGTAGTGGTGGTGTAGCTGAGCGGTCACTATTGCTAGAGTAGCAACCTTCTTGGGTGCGAAGATGCGCTAATACGATCTTAGGTTTATACGGTATTATGCCCGTACAGCGCTAACCTGAGCAGATTGTAGACTTTGTAAACGTTAAGCGCCGGATCTCCTCTATTGTAGCTATAAAGTCGGCCTTGTTAATGTCGCGCGAGCCTGTACGAGAGGCGTACTCCAGCGTCTTGCCGTGATACTACTTGAGCGGTTGAAAGTAACCCACATCTAGAGGCTAGAGGAGGTGGGTTGTATGAGGTGGGAGGGCAAAGAGCTGTATCTTATTGTCTTTAGCAAACTGATAAAACTGCTTCGTATAGTGAGATTTATGCCTATCTATTAGTAATAAGCGCTAAGCTCTATGGCGACTACGGCTTGTCACCTTGTTGAAGTGTTGAATCTAGGCGTATGCAAGTTTGTCGTTACTATAACCACTATTAGACACGCCTACAAGATACTCATTAGGTAGATCTACGATCCAATGCTCTATTATAGTAGCAGCTTTAACGATGATAAGAGGCGGAATGACCTCGCCTGTGCCCCGGACACACTTAATAAGTGTAATAAGCTCGCGATTGTTGGCGTTATAGATAAAGACTGTATGTCTATTTTTGGTGTATAGGTACTGCTCTTTTGCAATACTAATACGGCAGCCTGTCTTATCTATATTATATATATCTTTAGGTAAGATACCGCGCTCGTCGATAAGGTCTTTAAGCCTAGTATACTAGTTAAGAAGCGCTGCTGGCTCCTAGGTAAGCTTACGCTAGACCTTAATTAACTTTGCCTTTACACGCCTATATTTCGGGTGCCTTGCGAGCCATCGTCGTGCCTAAAGCTTGCCAACCTTAGGCGCAACTTCATCTAGTCCTGCATACGCATCCTTAAGGAGTGAATTTGCTTGCTGCTCAACTAGTCCACGATAAATACTAAAGCCAATATTATCGATAGCATTAAGGTACCGCTCAAGAGCGAAATCTTAAGACTTATTAAGCTAGTATAAAGCAGGTGGCTTAGCGCGATTACAGCGATTCGAAAGTCCAAGATAGGCGCGTCGCAGGCGCTGATATGGCAAGTTGTGGGTAGTTGCATAGCTTTTGATATTAGGTTGATAGAGTAGGCGTAACGCTTCAGCGTGCTTTTGCAACGCTACCACCTCTTCTTTATATACAGACTTTCTCCGATTAATCTTAGGCATGTTAAAAATAATATGCGTATTCAAGTTTATTTAATTATACATTGTTGTGGTGCATGTATATACTAAAAGCTACGTATTATCATTAAGGTGATATTATCGTTAAGGTGATAGGCCCATGCGGAGCACGGGCAATTTCATTGAAATTCTGCTACAGCAGCCGTTGGGCCCGAGTAAGACGATTGTTAATACATTCAACTGTTTCGAAAATGGAAATCTACTCGATCTTCTTTGGCGTCTTTTTGGGTTTGTTTTTGCCTACTACAGGGAAAGCATTGCAACAGACTTGGAGCATATGGCAACGCACGCGGACCTTACACAACGCCTACCTCTACATGATATGGATAGACACGATAGTGAATCTCATATTTGCTGTCATGACGTATCTGTACCTATGTGGAATTATCCCGCCAAGGTCAGTCTCTTCTATTGTTATGTGGCAGATCCCATACATTTTTTTCACTTTCAAGAGCCTTAACTAACTATTATTTACAAGTTTTTGCTTCTATCTCGGTACTGGTAGGTAGTGCACCCAAAGAACCTCCAAAAGTCTAATTAACGTTAGCTGAACTTGACAAAATATAGTAATATTATGGGCGTTACAAACACAACTTCTTCCGCTGATCATTGCTAATCGTGTCAGTCTGATTATAGTCGACAAAAAGAAAGCCCGGTTGCTCAAATAGGTTCTCTTTATAATCATTGGCATTGTCAACATCTCTGTTAGTTGCATTTAGATTCCTGCGCATATAAAAGTAGGCCCAACTTTCATTGCCGTAAATCTCGTCTGGGAACGGGTCGAGAAGTCTTTCTTCCTTATCGTTGCTTTAGCACTCAACATATATTTCTTATACCTGGTACGATACCGACTTATCGCCAACGGATTAACGAAGTATATGCGACTTTTCCGGTTTAATACAGCAATTGTGCTCGTTTCCACGTCCATAGATGTATTGCTTTTGGGACTATTAAGCTTGCCAGACGGCTACAGGTACATTTTCTCTCCCATCATTCATAAACCTCTTCTCTCATGCCTGTATTCTAGTTTCATTGACATTTATCTTTTGCGCCGAACTCAAAACTAACATCATTCCTCAGTTATGTGCAATTTGCCCCTGTTGCTTATATCGTCAAACTTAACATCGAACTTTCGATAGCGGTTCTAATTTCAAAAGTTATGCGCAGTAGTTCTGACAAACGTGATGGACGGTATGCTGAAGGAAACCATACACTGAACAGCACCCATATCACGAACCGCTCCACCGTTGGATCTCGAATACCGCAACAAAATAGCACCTAGTCTAGTACGAAAGTGAATGCTCACGGTGAGACCGCAAGCACTAATTGGCCCACATCTCATCATAAGCAAGATCAGCATCAGGGCATTGTGACAATGGTGACAACTTCGGAGGTTCCCGAGGATAACTGTATAGACGATAATTCTGAAGAGGGTATACTTAGGACAGTGACGATGGCGGTAAGATCTGACTATAGAGAAGATATTGAGGGTAGAGAGGACTATAGTTGTAAAGTGTAGGATAGTTAATAGACTGGGGTTAGGTTGTCTTATATAATACCCAAATCCAACTTATACCCCCCCCCCCCTCCAACCCCCCACGGCCCATGGATCCCTTCCATTAAGGCCTCCTAGGGTCCAACATTCACCCCCCCCTGATAAGGGGGCTTAGTTCCCCTTATATCTACACCTCCCGGCTTATAAGCCCCCGACTAGAGGGGTACTCTAGACTACTTCGCTACTTTCACTACTATCTTACGTAGATACGGAGTACGCGGCGCAACGCGACGCGACACGATAGAACATAATACAATATAATATAATTAAATAGAATTATTCTCTCTATATCTATATCTATATCCATTGCCTACTATACTTACTTATCTACCTACCTACTACGTTCTTATTTGCCGCGAGCATCGCTGTGCTATTCGTGGCGTAGACGAGCATCTTAAGCGCCAACATAAGCTATCAATAGTAGAGAGAAGAGCGCTACTAAGCGCGTATAGTAACCTCTCTCTTCTATCGCTAGACTAAGTGCCTCTACCTACCCCCTACACACCACCATTACTAGATCTTAGCGCGCTAGAAGATGCACTAATCTGCTATAATATAATATGTAGCTTTATTATTATAAGCCGCAAGTACATATAGAAGCATGTAAACTAGTAGTATAGTATCTACCTTACCCGCTAGTTAACTACCTTAGCTATCTCGTACGCTAAGCACGCAGCCTAGCTATAGAGGCCTATTAAGGTACAGACCTTTTTCCGAGAGAGGCGCTATGTGCGCTACTTTATCGTCCAAGAGTAGAAGTAGTAGTAGCAGCAGCAGCAGC
>NW_006911903.1:16862-22883 GCF_000338995.1 Bipolaris sorokiniana ND90Pr | reverse complement strand
TGGCCAAGACGGCCACCAGCACCGCCTAGGACACCTAGCGAAGCAATCAAGTACCTCCAGACGCTCTGGGAAGAGCCAGAGGACTTTGCCGCCTTCCTAGAAATCACAGGTTTCTATAACACAATATATAGGCCTCACTAGAGCCTACACTTGTAAGACTTTTCCTGTCTTCCTATTTTCTTTCTTTCTCTTCTCTCTTTCTCTTCTCTCTCTTCTCTCTCCTTCTCTTCTCTTTCCTATGTCCTCTATACTACACACTCCTTAGTAAGCATCAGCTACGACAACTAAAGGCGGATACACACCTACTGCACAATCATTTCAGTGGCGATCAACAGGCGGAACGACCACTACTAGACCACTACAATCATGTAAATAAGAATAGGCATCCTAGGCATAGTACGGCAAGCCATAGGCATAGCCCGTCTACATGCCCCAAGGGAGGCTTTATATATAGACGTTAAATACAACTCACTCACTCACTCACTCCGCGCGCACGAATTTTGCCAGCTATCCCCCGGCCAGCTCTAATAGCGCCGCACTTCTCGCAAGGGTGCCGCACAGATCCGACACTGGGAATGGAGAAGAAAACAGCTGCGAAAGAATTCAAAGAATGGTGGGCCTCTCTAGATAGCAGCACGATCACAATCTTCTCTGATGGATCGGAACAGCGCTGTGAAGGGAAAAAGAGAGTCACCTATGGGTATGCTATATACCGGGCCCAGGAAAAGATAGCCACAGGACGCGGGTCTCTCCACTCGCTTTCACATGTTTTTGATGCCGAAGCGATTGGGGCATTTAGAGCACTTCAGCACGCGGCTCAGATAGCAAGACCAACAGATGCGGTTTATATGTGCATAGACAGCACTTCAGTAATCTGGTGTCTACGCGGAACAGCCTCAAACTCCTCTCAGTGGGCGTTTCTTCAATGCCAGGAGATAATGGACACAATACCTAATGTCAAGATCCGATGGGCACCAGGACACACTAACATTGAAGGCAACGAAGCAGCAGACAACCTCGCAGATGCGGAGGCGAAAGAACCTTCTACTCCATATGGACTAGCAGCACAACCAACAGTATCGGGTATACGCACGATCAGGAAGGCACAACTAGCCACAGCTAGAGCAGCTTGGTGGAATAGCGCCAAGAGCAAGCTTTCCAACTGGTACACCCAGTGGAAGCTACCGTACCAGCCCACCCGACCTCCCCAAGAGCTAGAGCTAACACGACCAAACCTAGCAAGACTGCTGGCAATCCGAACAAGCCATGGAGACTTTGCATGGTACCACCGGAAGTTCCACCATGACAACGCGACTCTAAAGTGCTCCTGCGGGCGCCCAAAGACCCCCTTGCACATCGCACTATGCCGGAAAACCACAACAGCAAACGTCTTCCGGCGATGGCCAAGACGGCCACCAGCACCGCCTAGGACACCTAGCGAAGCGACGAAGTACCTCCAGAAGCTCTGGGAAGAGCCCGAGGACTTTGCCGCTTTCCTAGAAGTCACAGGTTTCTATAGTACAGTATGTAGGCCTCACTAGAGCCTATACTTGTAAGACTTTTCCTATCTCCTTTTCTTCTTTCTCTCTTCTCTCTTTTTCTTTTCTTCTCTTTCCTATGTCATCTATACTACACACTCCTTAGTAAGCATCAGCTACAACAACGAAAGGCGGATACACGCCTATGGCACATTGTATTGGCGATCAATAGGCGGAACGACCACTACTAGACCACTACAATCATGTAAACAAGAATAGGCATCCTAGGCATAGTACGGCAAGTCATAGGCATAGCCCGTCTACATGCCCCAAGGGAGGCTTTATATATAGACGTTAAATACAACTCACTCACTCACTCACTCACTCCGCGTAGACGACAAGATCGTTAAAAACGCATCCCACAGGACGTACGCTATTAGTAGCA
Organism: Bipolaris sorokiniana ND90Pr; assembly: GCF_000338995.1. Taxonomy (NCBI): domain Eukaryota; kingdom Fungi; phylum Ascomycota; class Dothideomycetes; order Pleosporales; family Pleosporaceae; genus Bipolaris; species Bipolaris sorokiniana. Next base: position 20,960 of record NW_006911903.1, on the reverse strand, counting down.
CTTGGCATGCAGATAGCCTACAGTAGCGTGCTCAGATATCGCCATACGCTGCTGTAACGAATTCAGCGTTATACCTGTAGTAGTTAGCTGCTAGTTATAGCTGTGGCGCATGCCCGTAGCTTTCTAGAAGGCTCTATTGCTAGACGCTCAGCCTTACTGTTGCAACGCAACCTTGGCCGTCGCCGTTTGAGCTGCCTAAAGATGCCGATGCCGCCACTATACTAAGCTACAAACCAACGGCCCTATACTCGTATCGGCCTTTCTCCGGACCACGGCTAACGTCCGTCACTGTGTGCCGAAAAACCCTGTGTGCCGAAAAAGACCAGTCGGATCGCAACGGCTAGACAGAAGTACATGATCCTTGAGATCCGATTGGTCTTTTTCGGCACACAGGGTTTTTCGGCACACAGTGACAGACGTTAGTCGAATACAAGTGGGGAAGTCGCGCGGGTCCGCGCTAGGAAGAGACGTACCGGACAAGAAGCAACGGAAAGAGACTCGGGTCTAGCTCGTGTATATAAGTTTTCACTAGTTACCGCGTCCTGCACGGAGCTCCCGAGAGCGCAATTTATGCTTCTTTCTGTCTATCCTTAGATACAGCTTCCCCAAACCTAAAATGTTGAACAGCCAGCTCTACTTAAGCGCACTAATCCTACTTGTCACCTATCTAGTTATTAGTCGCATCGCTCGAACCTACATTACACCGCTTCGAAGCGTACCGGGACCGTTTCTCGCGCGATTCACGCGTCTCTGGGAGTTACGCGTAGTGCTCAAAGAAGATTTCGCAACCTACAACATAGCCCTCCATAAGAAATACGGTAAGTACATTACCCGCGTCCTTGAGCGATACTTACTTGTGCAGGACCTGTTGTCAGGCTTGCGCCGAACCGATACAGCATCAACGACGCGGAAGCTTCCAGGGTGGTCTTAGGCCATCAAAATGCTCTCATTAAATCAAACTACTACTTTCCTTTCGGCAGTCCATTCGAGACCAACATTTTCACAGAAACGAATGTCCACCACCACGCCAAAATGAGGCGCCCGATCACTCAGCTGTATTCGAATAACAATATTCTCTCGTATGAGCCGTTCGTAGACGAATGCAATCGTATCCTGATCAAGAGATTGATGGAATACTCCGGCAACGGGAAATCTCTCAATGTGCGAGAGATGATGCAGTATTATGCATTCGACGTAATTGGAGAGATTACCCTAGGTGCGAGGTTTGGATTGATGGAAGACGACGGCGACAAGGCAGGTATCATTGATGCCATCGACAAAGGGAACGTCTACGGCGCCAAAGTGGGCCTTATCCCTGAGGTACACCGGTTCGTAGGCCTGGCGGTCAAGTATCTGAATATGAAGTCGGACTTCCTGAAGGTCCTAGACTTCATATATTTGAACGTTAACAATCGTGTGTTGGGGCGGACTGAATCTCCAAAAGATCGCGAGGACTTCCTAGACAAACTGCTACCGCTCGAACAAGCTGGCAAAGCTACTCGAGCCGACACGATAAACGCTTGCGGAAGCAATATTGGAGCTGGCTCGGATACGACTGCCATTTCACTTACCGCCGCTATCGCCTATCTCTCTATGCATCCAGATGCACTCGCCAAGTTAAGGGAGGAACTCAACGATGCTATCACCAACGGCACAGCATCCGACCTAATCACTTTCAAAGAGTCCCAAAAGCTACCGTATCTTCACGCAGTAGTTCAGGAAACCCTTCGCATGCACTCTGCGGTTGGTGCGCCCCTGGCCCGTGTTGTCGGCAAAGGCGGTTTGAATCTTGCTGGCCGTTACTTTCCTGCTGGTACTGAAGTCGGCGTCAACCCATGGGTTATACATTACAACAAAGAGATCTTTGGTCTAGATGCTTCTGAGTTCAAGCCAGAGCGATGGTTAGTGGCGGACGCCGAAAAGCGATCAGTCATGGAACGGAACTTCCTTCCCTTCGGTGCTGGATCAAGGACATGTCTCGGGAAGAACATTAGCTTGTTGGAGATGTACAAAGTTATCCCGCAGATTGTGCGGAAGTTTGACTTCCAGATTGTGGCGGATAGCCAGCATGGAGATGGGTACACGTGGAAGACATTGTGGTTCACAAAGCAGACACTTCACTGTATTATCAAAGAAAGAGGTTAATGTAGAAGATGGGTCACTGGCTGAATCATATAATTATGACTTTGCCTTCCAACGTATCGCCCGAAATTCAACCACCCTATCCCAGGGCCCTAATGACATTCAGCCCTATCCCAGGGCGCTAAATCCAGTGTTATAAGACTGGAATACTTTGTTAGTAATGTAAGCTACGCGTACCGGGCGTATATCTGAGATTTGGGGGTAGACTGGATTATGCGGCGCATACTTACGCTAGCAGATTGTGATCTACTTACCTAAAGGTTTAAAATGTACGCTAATTATATACTTATTTAAAAGAAGCTGAGTAATAACGTTGGCGTTATGCTTCTATATCTGCTGCTTAATTAATAGAAGATGTGCTTTAATATCGAGTGCTGCTTTAGACGTGGCTTTATATGCTCCTGTCAGATTTGATGGGTCTTCAATCATGGGGTCATGAAAAGGTGTTTATTCATTTCTATCTCTTAAGGTGTCGCTTTTTGTGGCTTCTTTCTTTTCTTTTGTTTTCTTGGCCTTATGCATGGGCCTCAGCTAACGCCTTACTTCTGACAAGACGATATAACTCTATTATTAATAGTATTATATCATATTATCATATATTATATTATATTAGTTACTGTTGATTTATTAGAATTAGTAATTATGACTAAAGGGGTGATCTAGATAATAAAAACTCACTAGTAGAAATATATTTGTCTTATAAAATCATTTAAGTGATTTTAATGATAAGAGTATAGCTATTGGCTACACTTCTAGAATTATAAAAAGTAATAGCTATTTCTAGCGTGGAAGTGGAATATATTGCTTTAAAAAGAGCGACTATAAAAAGTTCATATCTAAAAAACTTTCCGAAAGAAATATTTAGCTTGAATCCTATCTGAGAAGTTGGTAATATAGTTATTGCTACTAGTATTATTAAAACTGGTAGCTAAAGTGCTATAGAATGAACGACAAATCTTATATATTAGGCTAGAACTCAGCGCGTAGATATAACCTGTTACTTTGTTGGGTATAATCTAGAATTAAATAATATTAATATAGTATATAGAAATACTAAAGTAATACTAGTAGACATATTAACTAAGTCTACTAGTACTGAAGAGGTTCTAGACTTTACACATGAAATTTGTAAAGGGCTGCGCCCGTGATCTCTACTGAAGAGGATCACGTGATCTTCGACCACGTGATATACCTTCTGTACGGACACGTGATCAGAAGCGAGCAGGTATAAGAGAAGTCTGTACTTAGTTATCTTCTCTTTTTCTTATCTTTTAGCTTCTGTACGATAGGTAGAAGCATACTCATTCGCTAGGCCTCTCCGCCCATAACATAAGCTAAAAGATCACTTTAACCCTTCTTACTCTTTTCTCTCGTACGGAGCGAGAGAGAATTGAGAATGCAAAACGAACAAGATATAACGATGGGGCTACATGAGCCTATGCCAAACCCAGAACCTAGTAACGCCCCGCCAAGGCCTCCGACGTACGAGGAGCTCGCAGAAAGCTGGAGCCAACTTAATGCAACGAATAATCTACTCCGACGAAACCTAGACCAAATGGCTACAAGACTTAAGGACGCTGAAGGCGTACGAGAAGAACTCCAAGAGATGAAAGCCCTTTTCCTCCGTACGGCACAGGGGCAAGCTACCCCTAACGCACAGACTCCTAATCTCACGCCGAGTATGGAAAGTCAGCAACCTCCTAGCCAGCCTCTGGCTACGCCTACGCCCGTACAAGAGTTTGGAAAAGCTAGACTCCCTGATGTTAGAATCTTCGAGAAAGGCTCACACGAAGAATACACGCAGTGGAAGATGCAGATCCGTACGAAACTATCGGCGGATCATCTGGCTTACCCTACGGAGTTCTACCAAGCTCACTATGTAATCTCCCGTACGGGAGGACTAGCCTTTTTCAGCATTACAGGCTTACGTACAAGACTTCACGAGCAGAAATCTAT
>NW_006911903.1:0-12174 GCF_000338995.1 Bipolaris sorokiniana ND90Pr | reverse complement strand
ATCGTACGAGTGTGGTCAGAAAGAAAAAGAAGAAAATCTGTGTAGTAGTGGAGTCAAATTGATTTAACACAAAGGAAGAAAAAAGCTGAAGGAGAGAGACGGCAGCTCTACATATCGTACGGAGGGAGCGTTTGCTCTCGTGGAAATCCTCCTTCACTAGAGCAAACAAACGCCGCTGCTCCACCGCAAGTTAGGCAGCCGCGTGCTCCTAGGAAAACAAACAAACGCAAACATGTCCGTACGAGTGGAGGAGGGGAGTATTGTAAAGGGCTGCGCCCGTGATCTCTACTGAAGAGGATCACGTGATCTTCGACCACGTGATATACCTTCTGTACGGACACGTGATCAGAAGCGAGCAGGTATAAGAGAAGTCTGTACTTAGTTATCTTCTCTTTTTCTTATCTTTTAGCTTCTGTACGATAGGTAGAAGCATACTCATTCGCTAGGCCTCTCCGCCCATAACAAAATTAATATAGTTAAAACTAAATATTGGTAATAATTAGAATTAATATAGCTATTATTAAAGCTGAATACATAATATTACTACTTAACTATTTGTATTTATTTAGTATTATCACTCTTATAGACTATTCTAAGACTCTAGATATAAAACTTATGAAGCTAATATAACTTAAAAAGTAAATCTAGTCTCATAGACAGGTTGAATTCTACTTGAAGTATTAATTAAGTTCTATTAAATAATTTTATAACCTAGATTACTACAATGGAGTTATGTAATGCAAATATTAGGCTAAGTTTTACAATAAGTAATAACTATATACATTAATTTCTAACCTCTATAATGTAGTTTTTATTGTTAATCCTTCTAGTAGTAAATCATAAAAGAGTTAAGCGTCTATAAAAATTAAATTATGTTAGGATGCTATTTAATCCTAACTATAACGACTTTAGTTTTAGTCTAGATATAATAATTTTATTATAATACTGTAAGCAGTTGAGGTTGTAGGTGGTATTGTATATTCTTGTGTGTATCATGATAGGAGCAAGATTAAATACAGTGTTATTAGTCAGTGAGTAACCACGTGACTATACATGGTACTTCTAGGCTTACAAATACAGATAGCTAGAGAGCTATAGATTATTTAAAACTGTTCTAATAGCACTCGGATTAGAGATAGTTTAGGGTTTTATTATATATCTTAATCTCTCTAAAAAGTATATAAAGGTATATGTGTGAGAGTGAAACCGCATCAGGAAATAGAGGCTTCCAAAGCAGGAAATGAATGCTGGCTTGGCCATTCGCTGCTTTTATTTGGCCCGTGCGCTGACCCCATCAGATATAACCACGCTCCCCTCGCCGTCCTACTCACCTCCCACTATCGTTCCTTTCCTCCCTCCACTTCACTCCCTCCTATTGGTCGCTCGGACTGAATCTGTGAGGCATTTTCGTTCCCTTGGAAATCATGCAATCGCTGCACTGCCTGGCTGTCTCATCCACCCTACCCCCTCCTTTGGGATCCACGATTATGCCTCTGCGCTGTGTCCTTTGCCAGACCCTCTCAACATGTTTTCTCGACTACCCTACGAGCAGCTCTGTCTCTACCTGAAATTTGACCACTCCAACTCTCTCGCCCGTCTCATGGTGGGAAGTTTTTGCATCAGGACTTTCATGAACAGTTTGCAATTATTCCTTAACTTTCACCCTCTCGAAAGCGAACGTCCTTCCCAGTCTGCTTATCCTCGATCTTCCACGTCATCGCTTACACAGATCAGCAACAAAGGAGCTTTGGACTCCCCGAGTACGTCTTAACACGAAGCACTAAGCCGGTAAAACTCCAGCTGTACACCTAGCGAGGTTACATTGGCATGTAGCCTTAGAGAAATGATTGGATTTGAACCGTCCAAGTGTCACCACGAGCCCAGTTTCACTAAAAAGTCACGCCAGAAAAGCCGCAGCTAGAGTCCGACCCGCTACTCAGCTATGCAGGTAGTGGTCAGGCATGTACTTCCCGAGACTGCGCCGCAATACAGATTGGTAGAGCCTGGGTCCATGTGACTGCTTGCATGATGGCGATGTCCTATTCTGGTATTACATATCAGGGGTAGTGAAGGCTAGAGCGGGTTTTCAGCACAGCTTGGGCGCCAATCTCTCTGTACTGTGTGGCTCACGCCGCCCAAAGCCTGACGTCTAGAGTCTGAACACGGGTTTGGACCCGTATCTGGGTTTCGGAGTGGCCGACGAGCTGAAAAACGCGGGTTGGAATCTCCCTGCTGAGTAGACGGGCTCTGATGGGAAAGGGGCAGGACCTGTAACACAGCCTGAAGCCTGGGAATGCATTGTACTTCCTCATTTCCAGTACGATTGTTGGTGGGAGATTTGCTCACGTTTCCATCTAAGAAGAAAGGGGCTTCATGCAAGGCTTCATCGCCGCCGACACTTCGCAGTCGCATGATACATTTGGGTACACGACGCGAAGCTGATTCAACCCTAGTCTGATATGCCGCTGGCAAGGGTGTGCAGTTTCGAGCACGGTCTCATACGGGCTGCTGCCTGGTGGGCGCTAAATGCTATTCCAGAGGGCTCTCCGAAAGGATTCACATAATAAGAGAAACCTCAAGCGTGGTCTCTTTGCCTATTTAAACCTCTGCGTCTCCACTCTCCTCGCAGCGCCAGCACGTCCTCGAGCCACAACAGCAGCGATGGCATTGTTCCCTGACACTTTTTTCATACCTCACGCACAAGGTTCTCTTCAAATAATACAGTACAGTGGGCCTCCAAAGCCTAAGCAAACCTCTCTTCGGAACCCCTCAAAGGCCCTATCAAACAAACACAGTCCAAAATCGAACACTCAACTGGAGAACAAAGAGGATCTTGTACCAACGTCGGACGAAGTCAAAGTCATTGATTTGACATATTTAGGTAGGCACCCCTACAGCTGGCGTAGCCATACTGTGTTTATTCCAGTGTTCTATAACGACTAACACAACCATATTTGGAGAAGACAACAGCGATATCAGCAGTAGCAGAAGTAGAGGAGATAGTGATATTAGCAGTTGCGACGATTTTGCGCCCCAGAACGAAAGTGAAAGCGAAGAGTATAAGCGAAACTTGGGAGAAGGCACAGAGGAGGAGAGCTCAAACCAGCCAGCTCCTTCTGAAAATGTTAGTCAAGGCAAGTTCCGGGGTGCGATCGTGATAGTGGCTCTCGCACACCATTTCTGACATTGCGTAGAAAATACAGTCGTTATGAAAGACAGTCAGCCCATCGTAGATACAAACGAGGGCGACTCGCACGAAAATGATGCAGGTACGCAGATAAGCAATCGGCTTGAAGTTTCGAGCATCACAGCCTCTGATCTTCGCGGCGGGGAGTGTCCTATAGACACAGAGGATGTCATCGACTCCGATGCGGTTGGAAAAGAAAAGACTCAAATGAGTGGGTTCCCGCGTCGCAAATTTCTAACAACGCCGTCAACGAGCTCGTCGAAGATGAATATCGAACAGTCAACGCAAGGCAGCCCTCCTACAATTGAAAATACGAGTAGTAGCAGTAACAGCGATACCGATGACGATCACTATGATCGCGGTAATCAGACTGCGTGGCTGACCCGCAAGCGGAAACGCTTCTCGCCAACTAAGCGGCACATTCGATCGTCAAACATAACATCGAAGCAGCGCCTCAAACACAACGTGCGCCCAGCGAAGCATCGAAGGCTACTCCCCTCCGGTGGCAGTCAGTTCTCTAACCGTCCTTTGGCCCTGAAACCTCTTTCAGGACCACCGTGCAGCGGATACGATGCCAAAATCTGCTACAGCGATGACAGCAGCGATGACAGCAGTGAACATCGCTCGCACAAGCATAAGCGGAAGCGCATGCAGGACACTGCGAACGACGACGACGACGACGAATATGAGGTAGAGAAGATTCTCAATGCCCGTGTCCATCGCAGAAAGCTACAGTACCGTGTCAAATGGCTAGCATATGAGAAGGATCCGGAGTGGTACAATGCGTCTAACTTCAAGAATAGCCCGTACAGACTTAGGGATTTTCATGCGGCCAATCCTTTACACCCAGGCCCCCCAAGAAGGTTGGAGATGTGGGTAGAGTGCTGGGAGAAGGACAGAGATGCGGGAAATCATCCTGATGATAATAAGCCTGAAGAATTAAACAACTAGGTGGGATACTGTTGGCGGACTGGCGTTTCGGACTCAGGGTTGTTCTATTTTCTTATTTCTCCTCACTACTAAGTTAGTGCAACCTTAGGTTTTCCTCCTCTTACTATTACTAATCATAGATTACCTCCGTTGGCTTAACATTTTCAGTTTACTTGAGGGAGGGGGAGATGAGGATATAATGCATGCTAGCCCTATCCGCCAGGCCATCGTTGTAGCAGCGCTTACCACTAAGCGAGAGTTGCTTAGCGTGTGATCAACGGTTGCTTGTTCACAGAAACCGGAATCTGCAAGTGCATGAGAGTGTACGGGTAAGTGCGTTCGAGATCCATCACTCAGTTTTGCGCATATGCTCATTTGGGAAGCGTAAGCTGCTTAACTAGGTGCTCCAGAGAGCTGCTTACACTAATAGAAGAAGTTTTACAACCAGAGTTGTCAACACACAAGCTCATCAAATCGAGCTAACGTGATATGGTAATAGGCTAGCTTTTTTAGACCTAATCATTACGATATCGCGTTAGCTCGGCTTGATGAGCTTGATCGTTGACAACTCTGTTCACAACAGCTAGTGAGACTGATGCACCACTTGGGATGTTGGAATCAAGATCGCCCCGTGTGGTCTTTGCCGTGTCGCTCGGCCTTACGACGAGTCTTCGGTCTAGACCTGCACCATTTCTTACAGTAAGCTGGGAAAGAAGAGTGACGTGTGTTGCCATAAATACGTTGTCGCGCTAATTAGCATCCCAAGTGGTGCGGGTAACTACACGTCTTATTCTATTTTAGTACTTAAGCCCTTTATCGGGACTAGAAGAAATCCTTGTTAGCATTCATCTACAGGATTACCTTCTTGTTATGAAGGTCGTACCAGTCCATAAGCGTAGTATTTTGTACTAGTACGGCGTTTGTATCAGTCCAACGCTTGTACTAGTTCATAAGCGTGCTATTTTGTACCAGTCCACAAGCGTGCTATTTTGCATCAGTATAACACTCGTACCAGTACGATCAGCGTACCAGTCCACAAGCGTGCTATTTTGTACCAGTCCAGTCAGCGTACCCTTACATCCCCCGTACTAGTCCACAAGGGCGCTATTTTGTATCAGTACGACGCTCGTAACAGTCCATAAGCGTGCCACTTTGTATTAGTATGAGGCTCGTAGCTCGGTGGGCTGGAAAGAATGCCAAGATAGCAAAGATCAAGACTAACGTCCGTCCCTGTTGATTGATTGATTGATTTTGTCCTACTCGGTTCCAGCCGTGATCTCCACAGCTATGCCCGGATGACTGGCATGGCAGACAGCCGACGCGATGCGGACGTGAGTCCACAACGCCCCACTTCACTCTCGAAAGAGCCATCTGTCCCCAGAGGCCTGCCGTTGTCTGGCTTCTATCTACGACTATGTACATTTCGTCTCTAGAAGTGACGTCTTTTGCCTATGTGTGTGTTCTGCAAACTGTGTTTCCATGTGTATGCCGTGCTCAAAGCCTCGTGTGTGCAGCGTTGTTCAAGGCTCGTAGAGGCACAGTTGCCTCATGCTTTGCGTCTGTGGTACCTTCAGTCTCCCCCTAGCGTTCAGCTGTCGTGTGTGCTAGCTTGCCCTAATACCCCTAGGGCTCAAAGTATGTTCCCCAATCTCTGTTGTTCTTCAAGTGTTATGATGCTGTCCACTAGGTTCCTATGTGGCCGTATCTTGTGGTGTGACCTGCCACCGGGCACAGCGGCAGCAGCATTTCGTCACAACGCAGCTTCACAGGAGCGATGCTCCGCTCGTGCGTGTCGTCAAGCCTACTAAGCATGAGAGCTCTCATGCGAACCTCCTCAGACCTTGTCAGGTGTGTCGAAGGGGGACCAGTCCTTCAACACGTGGGGCGACAGTGGACGAGGCTGTCTGGTGATCTGTAAGTATGTAATGGCACCGATAGTAGCATGCCGGGTGTCTGTGAGGTAGTTTGCGTGAGAGATGATGCCGTTCAGCTCGAGGGCTCGTCGATGCGGGACGTTGCAGACATTGCCGGATGGTGATGGGCTAGCCAGGAAGCCCATCGATGACCTTGTGTGTGCGTGATGTAACCATGATGCTGAATGGGGTGTCTGGGCTCCGTCGTCGCGTCTTGCGTTGCTATGTTGTGGCTAGATGGCTGCCGCTGTATTTGGTGGACGTGTGTCATGTTAAGTAGCTTGCTCGCAAATTTTTGCTTTCTATGCCGGCCAGGGCCGCAACAGCGGCTGTGCAGGTGCCAAACCGGCGCGGGGGGGACGCGCGATGGCCTGCAGAGACCGTTGCGGCCATTGGCGGGTGTATTTTCCGTCCCTTGTGACGATAATTCGGAAAGTTGATTTCTCGCTGTTTGTCGTGTTTTTCTATTCTCCGTCCGTCCCTGTGGGTCGAACATCCCTCCGCAACGAACCGCCAACATTGCTTAACTAGTTAACTAGTTAAGTACGACCCGCGCACCTGGCTTAAAGCAGCTTAGCTGTGATCTATCGTTGCTGACGCTAGGACCGTGGCTGTGTGACTGTGCGGCGCTTTGCCAAGCGCTCTAGGATAGGAGCTAAGTTAGTTAAAGGCCCTGGAGCTCCAGGACAAAGGCCTAACCTAACCGTGACTGTCTGAGAGATACCGGCCCACGTAGGCACCCCCGGAAATGAGGCCACCGACCAGGCCGCCAAGGAGGCAACTGGATGGAGAGAGGACGGCCGCAGCCAGCTACCAGCAAACCCGCCCTCGCAGCTGTACCCGCTCAGAACGCTCAGAACAACGCTCAGAAGGTGGTGCAAGACACAGGCAGAAAGGGCGTGAATCAGCGCATGGAAGACAAGACAGGCCGCGGGACATACAGACACATGCTGACGCTCACCAAGAAAGTGCTGCAGCTCCACGAAAGGCTTAGCAAAAGGGAAAGCGTGCTGCTGGTGCAGCTGCGAACCGAGAAGGTAGGTCTGAATGACTTCTTCTTCAGCCGACACGTCCCGACCGTTACCAGTCTCCGCTGCAGTTATGGAGAGAGACAGCAAACCGTCGCCCACTTCCTCCTGCACTGTAGCAGGCATAAGGACCTCCGGAACCGCATCTTCGCCAACCCATCCGGACGAAACAGCCTTAGAACGATTCTGAGCACGCCGCAGCTAGTCATCAAAGCTATTGGGTACTTATACACTCTCATGCACTTGCAGCTTCCGCTTTGCGCACGCAGCTTAGTTGTCATCCCACGCTCACCCCTGTCTCGCTTAGCGCAGGCTTTTCCTTAGTTGCTCTAGCTCTTGTCAGCATAGCCCTTACCCCCTACTTTTAGAAACCGCTAGACTTATTTCTTATAAGTATTACTAAGTATCTCATAGTGTAACGTATTTTATCAGTAAGCGGCCCACATCAGTAAGTGGCCCACCCCACCAAACTTGACCTAACGTTTTGTGCAATTGAGCCATAACAACGTAATAAAATAAGATAAAACCTAAAAAATATAATTTATTATGTAGCTCTACACTGAGTCCTTGTGTGACCTTGAACGTGGCACTTTGTGCATGTCGGCGGCGCGCGCTGACGTCGCTGACTGCTCTCACCCTGTTCAGCCTCTACAACCACCCTTTCTGCCTCTGCAGCAAGCTGCTGAGCCTGTCGCACCTGGAGAGCTCCACCAGAAGCAATATATTGACGCTGCTGATCCTGCTTCTGTCGCTGACGCTGGTTTTCTTCGCGTAGCCTCTTATTTTCCTCTGTAAGTATTGTCGCTGATTGCATCGCAAGCTGAGCGCTTTTAGCAAGCTGACGTATCGCGATACTTGTAGGGCTCTCTGGCTGCCGGCGCAGTCGCTCTTGGAGATAGCGTACTTGCTGCTGAAGCTCTGCTACCGTATGTGGTGTTTCTATCTGTACTACTGCCTGCGCTGTAATATTATTGTCAATAGCTGTCTGTGGTGGAGACGGCGTCCAGACGATAGTTAGCGACGATAGGACGCGATCTAGATAAAAAGGGACAAGGCCTGTCGCCTGAAAGCCTGCTTGGATATTCTACTGCGTGAATATAGTCAGCCGGATCCGTGTATATGCTGCAAGAAAGTCTGTTTTGTCAACATGGTAGACGCCATGGCGGGCGAGCTCCTCTACCTCGCGTCCGTACGCGCGCTTAAGAGGGGAATAGCAGCTCACATCTAGAGGCTGTAGAAGATGCGACGTGTGAGGCGGCATACAGAGAGTGATAATCTTGTTCTCTGTACAGAACTGGTCAAACTCAGATATAGCGTGGCTGCTGTGGCCGTCTAGAATAAGAAGGCGATAGACTCCAGCCGTACGAGCTACTATATACTGGTTAAAATGCTTCACCCACTCTACGCCAAGCTAATCAGTCGTCCAGCCGTTATCTGAGACGCCAACAGTCCAGTCTAGTAGGAGGTTGCGATACCAGTTACTCTGGTGGACCTTACCAGACAGGATCACGAAGGGTGGAAGAGACCAGCCAGACGCGTTGACGCACTCGATTACTGTCACCCACTCGCGATTACCTGGCTAGACGACGACTGCTCTGCCAACTCTATTAGCGCTAGTGACTACTTTTAACGTTATAGCGACGCCCATCGCGAATCCAGTCTCATCAAAGTTGTAGATATCCTAGTTAAGGACGCCGTACGTCTGTCGCGTCTCCTCTACTAGCTTAAACCACGCTGCGATTATACTAGGATCTTCGTAGGAGGCGCGCTGGCTATTGAATCTCCTAGTCTACTTTGTCTGAAGCTTGGGCTAGCTCTAGATAAAGCGCGATACCTATTTCTTGCCTACAGGTGGTGGAGGTAGATCTTGGCCACGCGCGGCGAGTAACGCGTCTGCCATTCGTCGTACGTCGATAATATGGGGTGGAAAACCGCGTCGGTCAAGCTCTAGAATCCACTAGACAAGAGACTGCTCCTCAATAGGCGATAGCTTGCGGTTGACAGAGGCTGTCTCTAATCGCGCCTGGACACCATGAAGACGTCGTTGGAGCGTTGACTTTGGCACGTCATACGCTACTGCGAGTGCGCGCACAGATTGTTTTAGATTATTACGATAGGATACCATAGCGAGACTTATTCTACCTTCACAAGAAGTCTGTATAGGGCGTTATTGTCGCGGCATCGTGGTGGTTGTGTAGAGCGTCGCGTCAAGTTTGGTGGGGTGGCCCACTAACTGATCTGGCCCACTTACTGATCCAACACGTTAGTGGGTATTTTACTGAAGGATGTGTGGCTGTGCAGCTTGCACAAGCGCTCGGATTATTGCTAAATCCGACTTGGGATTAGGAGCGGTGATAAGACTTGGCCCGGGTTCGAAAGCCTACTTTGACACAGAGACGCAGTCCAACGCACAGTGATACCCACTTGTAACGTAGAGACGTACCATTATGACGCCCTCAAGCTCCGACGCCTGCTATTGTCCTCTCCGCTGACCGAACGAAAAACCTGATCAAGCCCACCACGTCCCTATTGCTCTATGAGTCCATCAGCGCCGGTTCCTAGACTAAGCTGTAGCGAGCTCTAGTCTTAGTTTATTGGAAGGGAATACGATGCGACAGGAAGGATATAAGCTAAGATAGAGCGTGGCGGGCCTGGAATCAAAGCCTGCACTTCGGCAAGTGGGTTCAACCGAGCGTTACTGCCAAAACGTCGTCGTTGCAAGCGCATACGAAGGTGGAGAGGCCCTAGCTTTATATGATACATGAGTACTGTAATCTTCAGAGCTATAGAGGTGTGCTTTAGTTCAAGCTATAAGAGTCGTAAGGAGTTTTGGGTTGTTCATGTTTCCACACGGATGAGTAAATTACTAGCAGAGCTGTGACGGTGGCCATGCTTGGCAAGACTCTACCCTATCTAGGGGTTTCATAGTTACAGCTCTCTTCTCTTCACCCATATCTACTAACCATCGCCTCCGGCGCAACCCTCCAGCTGGTGCGGCTTGGCCATCCTCCATACTGATGGTGGCAAACACCACGTACCACCGAAGTACCTACTGCAGCTGCTTACTAACTAGTCTAGTGTCGAGAATGTAAAACGTAGGTTTATTTGAATATGTGATATATTACGAGATTGATCATAGCCTAAGAAACTGCAAGATAACAAGAGACTAATTACACCATAAATCTATAAGAAGAAGTTTGAAGGACTGTAGGTCTATTACTAGAGATTAATATGTGTCGCAGGCGAGGCATTGTCACAAGCACGTGCAAGAGCTAGCTGCGTTAGTAATCTTGCTGTAATTCCTGTAGATAGGCATTAGCTAGGGTGATCTGACATGCATTACACTTAATCACACACAATATACCACATTCACTCTTTTGACGTGAACAACCACCCCATGCACACAAAAGTGCGACATTATCCCTACCACAGACACGCTTCTAAAGATATTAGTAGTGCAAGGCTGTGCCTTCTAAGCAGCGCCTCCTATAGTCGCGGGTTCGTTGTTTCCACATGTTCTCTATTACTAAGACTGTGCCGCAATCCCTTACTTCACATACCCTCTCCCTCTTCTCTATTCTGGTCCCCGAGCGCGGCTGAAACTGAGTAGGATTAAATCAATTAATCAATCAATCAATCAGGGATTGCTAAGAAGGAAATAGAATTACGGTATATAGATCTTAGTAATAGCTCTTACAATTCACTGTTTTTAACTTCGTACTATCAGCGCAATATATTGTTACTGCTTTTCAGAAAGCCCCAGCCTTTCCTGTCTCTAATGGCAACCCTTATCTATTTCACCTCGCTTTATCCGCGAAAACCAATGCTAAGCTACTACACAGGCTATCTCATTGTTAACCACTGGTGGCCCTAACACGTTGGAACTAGATGTTCGGTATTGTGACCGGCTCCCTAGAATAGAAGCATCCAAGCTGCCTGAGCCGTGAGTCCAAGTAGTGCGAGCGAACTCGCAGCAAAGACCGGAAAGCGTATGGAAGGATTATTGGTAGAAACGTGAATGATGCTGTGTAACATTCTCAGCCCTACATAAGTCCACGCCACACTGACAGTTCTCTTGTCCTTGACATCCAAAAAGCTCAGCCCCAGCAACACTGCGTAGAACTGAGTAGGTTGTTCCAGTAAGTTGTTGAAATTATCTGCCGGCCATTGAACGAAAGCTGGTAACTTTTCTGCCTTCTGCTTTTTGACGGTTGCTGGATCAAAGGTGACGTTGTACTTCGAGAGCGCTGGGATCCTGCGTTTGTATAGTAGGAATTCCATAGCAAAGGTCCAGATATTAAGGCCGACAAGGGGGCCAAGGAGAGGTTTGTTGGCAAGAAGGGGGGACATGGTGGCTGTTGGCTGATGGTTCGGGCCAGGAAAGTTGGCAATTGCCTCAATTCGGGGCTGTAGAGTAACAACGTTTTGGTAGGTAGAGGAAGCAAGTGAGCGAGCGATATAAGTCCGGTCTAACAAATTTATTTCCTGTTAGTAGCTTAACGCTAAGAGCGGTTAGTCGAGCTTATTAACCCGCGATCCACCAATATCTCCGTTGAAATAGACTTATTTGTCAGCTCCATGCAGACGGTCCGATTCTACCAATAATCGAGACACCCGGCTTTAATGACCTAACTTGATTTAGTTAATTACGTCATAGAACATGATTTCTGTTGCGTACGTTATTATTATTATTCCATTATAGTCCTGTATCAGCCGTTGGCTATGTAGGACTTTGGCCAAAGGCCGTTCTATCTAACTAGTTACAATTTGGTACGTTGTGCTGTATTGCGTGACTATGGTGCTTCGGCCTTTGTCTAGTTAAGCTAGTACTAGCTTTCTAGACGCCTGGTGCTAAAGAGCAGTTTGGTAACAGGGAGAGATATAGAGCAGCTAGGCTGCCTTCTAGCGAGCTCTCTTAGGGGATAGGAAATAGTGCTAGTAAAATCAAATTCGTTGTTCTTTGTTTTTCTTCTTTTCTTCTTATTTTTCTTATTTTTCTTCTTTCTAGTCCTTCTTGGCCTACATGCCTATTTTCTTGTTCCTATCTTCGTGCTAGTAATAAAAGCTAGAGTAGCTTCTATACCGCTCGTAGTGTGGAGTAAGAGTGGGAGTTTAA
>NW_006911902.1:1711261-1740105 GCF_000338995.1 Bipolaris sorokiniana ND90Pr | reverse complement strand
TGGGATTTAGCGGTATTTCTCAACCCGGAGCGATTGGCCAAGTATTGTTATTCTATTACCAATCTTCTTCGCTTCTGCTTCGGATTTAAAAGCTATGACAATAGAGCTTGTTTACTTGCTTTTCCAGCTTCTAGATAGCCAGTAGGGGTTCCCAACAATAGTTTGGTTCTTGTTATACGTTGGGATTTCTGTGTGGAGAAGCTAGAGGTTTTCAGCTCCATCAAAGGTTGTTAGTACTCCGTGTACCACGAGTTTAGTCCAGGACTCTAGAGGCTGGGCTTTCTTAATTGGCAGCTGGTTTTGCCAAGTATTGATTTGCTTTAGAAGAAATTCTCCTGAGTATCCTTCGGTGGTCGTAAGGATAAGGTTGTTTCTTTTACTCGTTGCTACCTGTTGGATAACTGGGCCAGCGATGCCAACCTTCTGGAAGGCTTGGTTAATCTTATTTCTTACTAGTAGAGGGCTGGTTATTTGGCCCTCTTCTAGTGTTACTAGCGTCTGGTAGTAAGATACTGGTTTTTTAGCTAGTTGCGCTAGCTTCTTCTTTGGTTGGACTGTTATCCAGGCCTGGTTTGAGTTGTTTGCTGCAATTGTAGCGTAGGAGGTTTGGGCTGGTTTTTGAGCTACTTGTATAGCTATTGGTTGTGCCTTATTAGAAGCTATAGTAGTAGCTTGTTTGAGCGTCTTTGTTGCCTGCTGGGAGGCATTTGCCAGCGTAGCTGAGTGGTAAGCTAGTTTGGCAGATAGCTTTTCCATAATTTAGTTAGCTACTCTGCCAGTTTCAGTATAGTCTCTAAAGACGTCTAGTAGCTCTAGTAGCTTATTTTAGGCTACGTGGGATTCTTCCATTGTAGAGGCTTGAAGGATTAGATCTCTAGCCCAATAGATTGCCTGTTCAGAGTTCTTAGCGATTGGTTTTAGGCTAGAGGTATTCTAGTATGGATTTCTACCTCTATAGGTATTCTCTGGTGAGAAGTTGGCGTATCGTTTGTTTGGTGGTAGTATTAGTATTTCAAACACGCTAGGTGTTTGTTGGTTTTGAGTAGGTGTAGCTGGAGTAGACTCTATCTCCATTTCTCTATCAGTTTGGGCCTCTGGCCCTAGGCTCTCCTGTCTGTTTTCCTGAGTATTTACTACAATAGTATCACTGTCTGGCGGCATTTTATTACTAAGCTCTTTTCTTAGTAAGCAACTAGATGGTCTGTGTGTTTTTGTTTTCGTGAGTGAGACGTGTTCAGATTAGCTACTTTACCAGCTTCTAGCTCTATAGCGCGTGGGCTGCACGAGTTGGCACTAGTTGTAATAGATTTCTTGGGATGGATTTGTATATATTTCGCTAAAATTACACCTATTCTGAAAAACTCGAAGTTGGTGTGTGCTTAACTTGTTTAGAATGGGGAGAAGTTTGCGTAAATGGCTCCGGGCCTGTTTACCTCCGTTCTTTGATTTTTAGCTACTAAACCTAATCTCGTAAATTCCGACTGAGAAACAGAGCCGGGAATACCGTTGTATTCGGAAAACGGGTGTTTGGTAGCTATGAACCATGACTAGAATTTATCCACCCTACTATTATACTAAAATCAGCCCTGTATAGTAGTTGTCTACGCTAAAATGACTCAATGTAGCATATCAACGGTGAACAGATTGATTGATGGAAAATCTAACAGCCTTTTCCTAACATCTGAACACGGCCCGATTGTAAAGTCTTTCTTTCTGCGTCGTCGGCTATTCCGAGGCGACAGCCTCCACATCTTGATTCGTCATTTTGTCAATCCCAAACAGAGAAAATAATTTGTTGTGGCCTCAACAAGGTGCCGTTCAACCACCTGAGTCGTGACATTTGTAGTAAGGATTTTGTACTGCACATGGTATACAGAGTGCATACGATCAAGTGCCTCCTCGATGCTAGACTTGTTCATATCGATGGTGGCAGTGTTCCTTCTCATCGCTGCTTGCATAGTTTCGTTGATCTAAAGGTCGGCAAAATACTTCTTGTGGTGTTTACGTCGACTCCATACTTCATTCGATACATGGGTAAAGCTAGCTGGTATTAATGCTCTTCACGATTCGAACTCCCTGATCGGTGACTACAGGAAGTAAGTTGATTTGTTGACGTGGTAATCAAGACTACACACTCCTAACATCGTCAAGGGACGCCTATTGGGCCCGTTGGGGCGCTGGATATTTTTATCAAAAGCAAGAAGCCTTCGATACATATGACGCTCGCCTGTCGTACATTCTCAACTACAAGGGCAAATACTCCGGGAAAGTCTGGAAGAACTGGCCTCAAGCCATCTTCAGCTTCAATATCCAGGTAAATATCCCTAACTTAGTCCTCTGAATCTGATCAGCTCCAGTTTTCCTAACGTAAATTGTGCGCTGCAGAACGAGCCCATGACCCCTGGACCCAGCCAATGCCAAAATGGTGATCCTGCTGGCTGGATGTGTGGCCGCGCTAGACATATGCGCATAGCAGGACTCGAGAGCCGTATTCTAGTCTCTACTGGTGGCCTGGGCGGTGACATCTCGCACGGATATACCTTTCTCCCTGCTGTCACTCAATGCGACGCCATCTCCGCCATCTCCATCCAACGCTATGCTAGTGTGCCTGGTCAGTGGAGCACCAATATGCCCAACTGGATCAAATAAGCTAATGGGAAAAAGGTCTATCTTGAAGAATTGGGTATTGACTCTCAAAAGTATGATCAAAGGTCAGCATTCGTCCCGGAGGTGATCAACATGGACTCTGTTGGCCTGCCTCACTTGTATTGGCAGCTTCTGCCCCCATCGACTGGCAACTGTAATTACGATCCCAAGCAGGACAGTGGTGATCCATTTGGTATCTACACTAATTCTGGAGTTAACTTGGCTGGTCCGATCAATGCTGCTACCTCATCTGGAGCAGCGCAGGACTGAACTGGCACCCTGTATTGAGATATACTGAAGAATGTGGTTACAATATCCAAATTCAATATCTTCTCTAAGAAACAGGTGACAAGAAAAAGACTTGTTGATCAGCAAACAACAGTTTGATTGATCACGGTGTACTAGTGAACTATAGTATGTAAATGGAACACTTATAATGCTATTAGATAACAGACAACTAGTAGCAGACTAGCTTTTACATGGCTATCAATGCGTGTTCAAAAAGTTCTATAGGCTGTTGGCTGATCTGCCTTACGCCTAGCGACCTTAGTCACCTACCCAGAGGCTCAATTTCAAGAGAGTGATGATGTTGTACGTTTGGATTTCCACAGTTGTCATAGACGGTAGAAGGGGACTTATATGGCTTGAACCTTGCTGCGCTCTTTCGGGTCTTTCTGATCCATGCTGATATGGTCTTGTCTTTTCCACGTCTTCAAGGATTCATTACTCATGAGCTAGTTCGTCTAGTATCTGGAGCCGAAACTGTACCTATCACTAGAGAATAAGATAGCCGTAGTGAAGTGCTCAAAGGTGTGAGAAACGAACCTAACAAAAGTGCAAAATTAGGACTCATCAGAGAGAGAATGTGTGCTCATGAGGTAATCTATAGAAGAAAAGGGAGTGTCTGGAGAGTAGCCTGCGAAGTAGAGAGTTGACGCAGGGTAAGACATGACAGAGCTTGTGGAATGGAGAGCAGGGGACAAGCTGGGATTGGGATAAAGAACGTAGCTTATCGAAGCCAAAATGACCTCCCAGTCTATACCTACCGCTCGAAAACCTACTATTATGCCATGATTTATCTTTTGTTATGGTATCAGAATATATATTTCCAAGTTCAGTGTCAGAGTTTGCTAGTTTCTTTCGCCGAATTAGTCAACTGGCGTTTAATGACTTTTCCGCTTGGTGTCTTAGGAAGCTCATCCACAAAAATTACATCCCCAGAAAGCCATTTTTGCTTTGCGAATCTATTTTCAACAAGCTCATAAACTGTTTTCGCAGTAATTTTTTCATCCTTTTTGACAACAAACGCACGAGGACATTCGTTATCATTCCTATGTTTATATTAGCACACACTATAAACATAATCGAGAACTTATATAACAGCACTTACATTAGCACTCCAACAACTGCCACATCTGCGACTCCTGGGTGTAAAACTATGGCTGCTTCTAGCTCTGCTGGAGAAACCTGAAGGCCATTGACCTTGATCAATTCCTTGCAACACAGTATTAGCCCATCTGACTCTCGTCTGGTCTTCGTTATAACCCACCTTGAGTCTATCCACAATGAATATTCTGCCTGCCTCGTTGAAATAAGCAATATCTCCAGTCTTTAGCCACCGGATACCATCTTCCATCACGATGGCCTCGCTTGTAGCTTGAGGGTTTTTATAATAGCCCTTCATCACATTCTTTCCACTGACCCACAGCTCCCCAACTTCAGTTCCAGTTGGCACATTACCAGCCCAGGACTGTCCATCCACAGGCATGATTTTTCCAAGAAAGTTCGGATTGAGATATCCTATTGAGGACGCATCATGGGGATCATCTGGCGAGAAACCACTCATCGAATTTGTCGTTTCTGTCATACCCCAGCCCTGGCGTAGAACCAGTCCACGAGATAGATATTGCTGTTCAGTCTGTTTCGCAGTGTCTTGTCCGAGTGGAGCAGAGCCTGTGAGTGCATATTCTATAGAGTTAGGATTATGCATCTCTGCCGGTTGTTTAGACATCTGAACAAGGATTGTCGGAACTCCTGTAAGAAGTGTAATCCAATAGATATCTACAAAAAGAAGCAGTAGTCTTATGGAGTAACGATGTATGATGTAGACTTTAGCCCCAACCAGAGGAGCATTGACACAGTAGTAGATCTGCCCATAGGCATGGTACATTGGCAGCGGTGCTAACCATCGTTCGCCTGAACGTGCAAGTCGCTCTTTTCTGGCATAGGCCTCAGGTATATCAGCGCTCATTTTGCGATAATGCACCAGCTGAGTGGGGTTGGCGACAACATTTGCGTGCGTAATTTCAACGCCTTTCGGTGCTCCAGTCGTCCTTTGTATTGAACACCCTGTCAGACCCGAACGTGACTAATGGAGACTTAAACGAACCCACTGGAAGAATTCAAAATAATAACTTCAGAATTCAGATATTTGGGATCCGTAGATGCTTTCCATTGGAAGGATGTGGCCTCCACTTCAGACGCCCAGAAGGAAGTCCACGGCTGGGCAGTAGTTGATCGTGAGACTTCGCTCGCGTCTTCTAGATGACAAAAGACGAACACTTGACTTTTCGGGATTCCCACTGCGAATGCCGGTTTTAGAGCCTTATCGACTGTGTCGGGACTACTAATGAGTACCTTGGCATCGGACGCCCGGGTCTGGTATTCTAATTCTATATAAGGAATATTAATAAGAAGATGTGTTCGTAGAAGATGCACGTAATAGATTATCTGCTTCAGTCGCCGTCGGCGAGACTGCGGTGAAAACGCAATCTGCTGCTATAACTCCCCAAAATAGAATTGGGAAGAAAAGGTTGTTGCTTGAAAATAGTGAGACTTTGTCATCAGTTTTCAGTCCCAATTGGCGTAGTCCTAATCCAATGCGCATTGCAAATCCTTCGCCTTCTACTAGACTGTAATGTCGCTCTGGTCGAAATGCGTCGATATATTGGGGTTTTCTCCGGAAAGATGCGCTTTTAGCTCGAAAGACAAATGTCAAGAGATCGACTTCAGGTATGTCGACAGTATATCGCGAGCGATGTATTCTTCCCATCTCGGTAGGGTGCAGCTGTTGATTGAGGCGATGGAGGTGCTATCCAGCTCGAAAAGTATCAAAGGGTATTAAAGAGGAAACCAGAAGCTTGATACAGGGATGCTAGGCACAATACCATATATAAGTTAACTGTAGTGCAAGCTATTTACGGTTCCATTTAGATCCTTTCACAAGGTACAATACATGCGCTCGGGCCGAGAGCATAGAAAGCGCTGCTGCTGCGTCAGGCCGACACAGAGCAACACACAAGAATGTCCAAAGCTAATGTAACAAGAGCCAACAATCAATCTTGTGTTTCACCAGAAGGTCTTGGCTGTATACCACGAAGAAGAAATTATTCCAACATGCGGCCGATACTCATTGGCAACATTTCTGGGTCGACTGGAGACCGACTAGATGGTGGGTCAAATCTCGGCACTCCACTTTTACTGTACAACTAAATTTTCATAGGTCTACGTTCAATGCTACTTGGGGCATTAAAGGTTGACGCGATCACTGGGGACTGGCTCTCCGAATACAATATTGGTACACGCGCACTGCAGAAAGGGTTTCACGGTGCCAAACACTATGAGCCAGGATTTCTCCATTCACTTCGAACCATACTCCCTCTATATAAATCGTAACCTAACAAAATCAAGTTTGTTGTAAATGCCGGAGGCGGCAACCCACGGAAATTTGCATTGCAGGTTGCTAAATTACTAACCCAGAATGGGTTACAAAGAAAAGTGGCTTTTGTTACTGGAGATGATGTACTCAGTGATCTAGACTCTCTCAACGTACAGCCGCTGGAGGAGACAGCGGAACCCTTCCAAAAATTCCAAAAATTGCATGGAAAAATACTTTCAGCGAAGGTCTACATCGGGTCAGCTGGTATTCAACCCGCCCTTGAGCAAGGCGCAGATTTTGTTACTGTTGGTCGATGTACGGACGGATGTTACGTTGTAAGCATTCTGATAGAATTGGGCGATGTGCAAAGCTTATAGTTTTCAGTGCGGAGGATTCTTTTCTGGTTACCAGGAAATGGGCCAACATCACTTTGACTTGTCCTTTCCGATCGCTGAAGTATTTGCTGATGGGACAGCCATCATTCAAAAGCAGCCAAACCAAAATGGAATGTATTTAGTGAATTATCCAACATGTAGCTCTTATCCAGATCTTGCTAACTGTACCTAATCTAGGGTGACAGTTGATACCGTCAAGACACAATTCGTGTACGAACTGCAAGGCACACACTATCTGAATCCGGACGTCATTGTAGACTTGACAAGCGTTGAATTCGAACAGTTAGGGAAGGACAAGGTCATGATTCAGGGGGCGAGAGGTGAGAGGGTCAAGACATAACAATACAGAACTGAAATAACAAGAATACAACAGGGCTACCGTCTCCAAAGACTTTGAAACTCGCGGTGACGGCTGAAGCTGGTTATCAAGTTGAATTTTATGTCCTGATTACAGGACTTGGAGCTGAGGTAAAAGCCGAGAGCTTTAGAAGTCAGTCCATGAAGATGATCGACACATCCAAATTGAAACGGCTCGACTTTCAGCTGCTTGGGTCCCCTCGTGAAGATCCGACGTCACTCAACGAGGCTACTGCATTACTACGGTAAGCTTTTCGGTTTTTCAGGTGGCCTTCGACTAGCCCCAAAATCTCTATAGTGTTTTTGCCCAAGCAGATGATGTGGCGGTGCTCACGCGCGGTCATTTTCTTGGGCCGCTGCTGAGCAATCAACTGCAAGGGTTTCCGGCTTTGACACCGATTCTTGACTATCGCACTGCAGATCCCAAGCGATCTGTGAGATTGTACACAGGGCTCGTCCCCATTAGCAACGTCACCGAAAGGTTGCATTTGTTAGGGCCAGCGCCGGAGTATTATGAAACTGCCTCCAATGTCCAGCCATTGAATCTAGAAATGTGCTTTGATAGCACACGGGTGAATTTATCACGTCCAGCGTTACTTCAACACATGGTATTAAACCCGCCAGTTGCATTTTCTGGGCCTACCATAAAGGTTGCGTTGGGATCACTACTCTACGGACGCTCTGGCGACAAAGGACCCAACGTCAACGTAGGGCTATTTTTTCCTGTCAAACATCAGACTGAACAGAAATGGCAACGGCTTCGCACGTGGCTCACCACTCCAAAACTTATAGGTTAGTGAACATGTAATCCATACCGCTTTCTTGACATATTTGATGGGCTGACAGATTGATCATAGAGCTGATGGGCAATGATTACTACCTCGGCCTATCCATTGAGCGGTGCGAGTTCCCCCTCTTACAAGCCGTACATTTTGTCGTTCACAAATTACTTGGAGGTGCTGGTGACGGGGTAAGCAGTACGAGCAGCGTTGATGCTCTAGGCAAGTTATAACTCTCAGGGTAGCTCCTTCATCAGTGTTGGACGGCAGAAATTGACGAACTCAACAGGGATTTGTGGAGTTTCTTCGTGCCCGCCATGCTGAAGTTCCGAAAGTGATTCTGGATGTTCGAAGCCAGATTTGAGATTGCAATGGTCTCACCCTCGTGTCCTGGGGGCAGCTAGCATAGGGTTGGTGTAGATGAGAGCGTATGCAACCTTGACCAGAACTCAACATCAATGTGCATTTCGTCGCGTGCAAATATAGCGAACCACTGTTGACACGAGCCGATGTCAAAATGATTTGCATGGCCTGTGCATGATGTTTTATCAAGAAGCACGAAGCTGATCAGCCTCGCAGTGTGTAGCTTAGCACTAGCTGGCGTAAGGGTCTCTACTCTGCCAACCACTGAACCTCCCAAGGTCAATCATTTTCATTTTTCTATTCTGGGTATGCTAAATAAGCAGCTATGGGCTTCCTCTTGTTATCCAAAGTGGGCAACGTTGGTGCCGCATCTTCACCCTAGATGTGCCAGTGCGGGGTACGTAACCGGCATAGCCGGCCATCTGCAGCATCGACCACAGGTATACATGACGTGAACATTGTTTCTCTAATTTACTCTTTTTATTCATCTTGATTTATTCTTCACTTGGTTGATGTATTTTTTATAGCAACTTATCAACGGCGCTCTAAGTATGCCTAGTGAGGCGTGCACGCCATGTCGTGAGCGGAAGCTCAGGTGTGACGCCACCTCCAACATACCCTGCACCCGTTGTCGAGATACTCAACACATTCATAAGTGTGTCATACCTCCCAGACAGAAGCGTACAATCAATCGACACAAGCGCGCCCGAATCGACCACGCTTGTGGCAGCGCTATAGACAGAGAACAGCTGAGCCAACATCCCATTATCATTGCTGACATTGACACTTCGTGTCAACGTCTTGACGATAATGGAAAATCGAATTCGCCCGCTGACGCCGCTCCGACCAACGCGCAGATGGAAGAACAGCAGCCCAGTCCTCCCGCCATATGTTTTGGCATCACCGATCTGATCTCCAGTCCGCATC
Source organism: Bipolaris sorokiniana ND90Pr (assembly GCF_000338995.1). Taxonomy (NCBI): domain Eukaryota; kingdom Fungi; phylum Ascomycota; class Dothideomycetes; order Pleosporales; family Pleosporaceae; genus Bipolaris; species Bipolaris sorokiniana. The sequence continues at coordinate 1,730,980 of NW_006911902.1, read as the reverse complement.
TGCCAGGTGAAGACTACAATTCACATAGACGAGGCCCAAGTTCATGGGCAGCATGTACCCCTACCTCGGGGAGGCCTACAAGAGGAAAGTGGTGACGATGTTTTGGCACGGGTTTGCTAGGAGATAGCAACCACCAGCGCACGTGCTCAGCTAACCACATTAGGGTCTGCTTGGGGCAAAGTACTAGAGTATCACAACAATCTCAACGCCTCGGGAATTCTGGGAGAATTGCCGGCTGGGCGAGATTCTAGGAATTTCATCGCCATTGATCGTAGCGCTTCACATGCACGCCGCGATGATGAGCTTTGCAGTCTCGACGAGCACGACATCAGCTATTTGCATAACAAGGGCGTCTTCGAATTGCCTCCACGCGAAGTTTGGTAAGTGAAGTTCTGATTTATACCTAGCCTCGCTGATTGGCGATAGTCTGGATATGTTCAAGGTTTATTTTCAATACGGATTTTCCTACGCCCCCATCATTGATCATGCTGAGTTTTTGGTGCAGTTTGATCGAAAGAGTATTATTTGTTCTTGATACAAGCACTCCTCGCCAGTATCACACCATATACTAGCAAGGAACTCATTGCTCGCGCAGGCTTCACAGATCATACTGACGCGCAAAAGACCTTCTACCGCCGAGCTGTCTTGTTATACGATTTAAATTGTGAGAAAGATCAGCTTGTTGTACTACAAGGCTCTCTATTACTTGGCACATTGTGGAGATCTTATTTCATTGAGAAGGACTATTCTTTCTGGAGGTGCAATGCTGCCCGCATCGCCATTAAGATGGGCCTCAATAAAAGGTAAGCACATGAACTGTTGAATACGATGATAGATGCACTTGGCATGGACTAAGCATAGTCATGGTGCAGGTGTATTGCTGATAATCTTGGCGCGAGATTCTACGCGCTTTTAAAGCGCATTTGGTGGACGCTTTACGTAAGTCATGCAGTGTACCTACCCTCTTAGGCCGAATGTTCTGATTTATATATGTAGATACGGGATATCCTGTCAAGTATTTCCGGTTTAGATAACATCAGACTTTTACGAGCTAAAGATTTTGATACGGTACCTCTCACCAAGGATGATTGGCCGGAAGATGAAGCAACCTGCCCACAGGGTCTCATCAGTATCTTATTACCTGTGCAGACACACCGCCAAGACTTCCTGATACACCTGTAAAAACTTGCCATGATAGGTATAACAGCGTTTTCGGCTATCTTCCTTGTCCTACTGACCTGACTTCACAGGGGATCTTGCTCACAGTGCGGTTTTGTCGCGCAGCTCAGCTAAGATGGACAAGAGCAAAATTTCTACTCTTATTAATGACATCTTCGAGTGGCGGCGCCTTACCACGTTCAATACAATTGGAATCGGTCCGAGATTGGAAGAATGAAGGCGTTTGGATTTTGGTGTTGATGGCTTGGTGCTATCGACTAGAATGCATGATTTATCGAAGTGCAAGCAAGAATTACCCTCTTGGAGACATCGAACACGATCGAATGGCCGACTCACTGCATAGAGCTATATTTGAACTAGACGCAGTTGTACGCAGAGCTGTCACACATCGGGTTGGGCAATTCTTGCCTATGTCTTTGTAAGTCACATGATGGCTTTGTGGCCTCAAGACCTCGTCTAATTTCTACTCCAGCTCGACTGCTGTTGCTACACTAATTGCATTATGCACTGAATTGTTGTTAAAGCCTGACATCGAGCCAACCGACAAGCTTATGAGTGAGGAAGCCGTGCGCACTGGAATCGTGTTCCTTATCGCATCTCAAGACACACGGCCGTCCTTGCGATGGATGCTAAAAATGTTCAGCTGGGCCTTTAGGCAGACCGGACTAGATTTCGATACAGGTCTTCACATTGATGACATTCTGACACAAGTTGAAAGTCCGTTCACTTCTCAAAAATCCAAATCGAACCGCGATCTTTCCTCTATAGATTTTGGATTTTTAGACTTTTCGAGCAATACTCTCTTCGGTTCAGAGTACATACTGAATGTAGATGGATTCGCTCCCTAGACAATCTAGTATGTTTTTTGGAAAGTCAAAAATGTGTGGCTACAAAACCCTATGTGAAAGAAACTCAAGTGCTGTGCATTGCTTCATAGACGGCCCGTCTTTTCTGGATGAACTTGTGCAACAAGTGCATTTTTACCATGCTCAGCAAGTGCAAGCAGCTTTCCAGTCACCTTGTCTCTCGCTATGAATTGAATGACCGCTCGCTAAAAGTTAGCTTTGCAATATGAATTAAACGATCGAGAAACATGATGAACTCACACATCCTTGAGCTTACGCTCCTAAGAACACACGTCACAACTATGGTAGTGCCCAAGAGAGCTGGGCGAACATAGGTGACACTCAAAGTTCGAGAGACCCCGCCAAACTCCCACCAACCCTGTCGTGCGATAGGAGCTCCAGCCATAGTTGTAGTCATATCTGCCAGCAGAGCCATCGCGCCACCATGCATATTATTCATGGGATTACACAATTGGGGTATAACTTCAAGCTCGAAAATTGCTTCTGCTTCATTTCCCGTCCCTTCTGCATCATTTCGCGAAGCAGATGTTACGTGTATTACACTCATCAATGTTGCTTCATGGCCCTAGTGATTAAAGTGATTAAAAAATAGATATGGAATGTTATGAATTCTTCTATCTTACGGTATAGGTCCTGTCCTTTTGGTAGCGATCAATGTACTCTTGAATTCTTTCTTTCGGATCTGCAATGGTTATATCGAACGGCAATGGCCCTTTCACTGACTTCGGAAACATTTGTTCTAGACGGAACCCTTCGTTCTAAGTGTTGGAGGCAATCCAATCAGAATACTGACTCTCGAGAAATCAAACTCGTTGTTTTAAAGCAAATGACGTATAAGAATGCAGCGGTATAACATGGTCACATAGCCGCCGCCCTGTGAAACTAGTCTCGCGATGATGCCGAGGTTGTCGCGCTACTACGCAAGCCCGAGTCAGCCTAGTGCTCCTTCGAGCTATTTCGGGCCGAGCTGGATGTGCGCGCAACCCTCACCGCCGGAACAGCGCGGGAACTTGATACACTAAGAAAGAACACATCACAAGCAAAGCATTGAACGTGGTGACTAACGTATGCAAGTTAGATGTTCTAAAGTCATATTTTCGCTAGCATATGTTCTTGACGCCCGTAAGCTTGCCACTACCATCCTCCATATTCATTGCGAATGGACCTGGCTGAGTATCCTCACCATCTAGCAAGCCCATGTACCATGTCAGGTCTCGCTCCAGTAGTGTCAGCTAGCAGTAATGTATTTGGGATTTTCGTCACTCACGCCGTCTACCTCTCGCATATCAAATCCATTTCCCAAAAACGAGCATGAGTTTCCATCAAGATATTCAAAATCGAAATGTTCGAATCTTGGGTGTTGAAGGACGGTGAGTTCTCATGTAAACATCAGTACAAATTAACATTCTAGTGGCTGGAGTGAAAGTAGGGACTCACGGTGAATTCGAGATCCGGGCCAAAGTACTGGTTTATTGGAGGTCTCGCCATTGCGGGACCAAGAGCTACAAGGACTATTATGGAAGTTAAAATTTGAATCGGATAAGATATCATTGGTGTAGTCTACTTGCCCTGACCAGGCTGTCCGTTTCAGATACTCATCCGCATAGCGGGTAAAGTCCTCAGAAACTGATCTCTTGATAGACAGCCTTTTCACATTATCTGTTCGTGCTTTCTTAAGTATTTGAAGCACGTAATCCGTATAATGCTCGACCATTGGTAGGACACAACCATGCCCTACAATCAGTGCTTTAGCAACCACTTTCCGTAAGATATTTGCAATAAGACTAACCCAAAGGCCCATATGCACCAAGAAAGACAAAGTAATTGGGAACTTCAGCTAGACGAAGATCAGCTAAGAGAAGTTTATCAATGCATTGATGCATCGGCTCAGCTGTTGCATACGATATGTAAGACCTAAGCAGCCCTTGATGTCGCCATGAAAGTTGTCTTGGAGGTTTTTGCCGTTATAGAGCACTTTGAAAGGCGACATGAATGAGGTGTCGAAGCTGGTGAGTTTTCTGGTCAATTGGTGCTCTTCACAGCCACTAGTAAATCATACATACCCAGTGGCGCAGATGATCGTGTCTACCTCGTGTTCTTGGCCTTTGCTGTCTTTAAAGCCGTTGGTAGTGACCTCAAGGATTTCACCAAAGTGAACCACTGTTTTCTCATCTGTCAAAGCCTCCAGGAAACCTGAGAGCATTTTCAGTCGTCAATTTCGCGCAAGGAACGGATAACCATCCCCTTACCAATACCTGGGGTTGGCCGTCGACAGCCAACATTAAAGTCCTTCGGAATGAGATTTTCCATAAGCTGGGTTAAAACTGCAACCTTAGTGGATTCTATTAAAAGGTTCAAGACTTGGCTTGGAGGTTTAGCCAATCTGAGTGGAGATCCATACATTGTGCACATGTTTCAGGCTGTTTGATGTATCTGAAGATTATCTGGTTCTGCAGTGTATGCCTACAAGCGCATGTTGTAGAGGAAATTGGGGTGAGACTGTTAGCTGCCGTTTCTGGGGGAGATTAAAAGAGAACAAAAAGTGCATCTGCGCACATGCTTGGTCAGCCTGGGATGAAGCAGTAACATGCACTATATATATCTAGGATAAGGTTGATAAGAGACTCGCGGGGAATAGGCTAGCACCGATCCAAAGCTTACAGGTTCCATTGCAAGAAATATATGAGACTAACACGAGTGCTTGTACATCAGGAAAGTGAAGTTCTCAAAAAGTTAGTTCATGCATGTGGATTATCGATCCCGCTTTCGACTTTCGCAGGCTGCAAGCCAAGCTGTAGGCGTTCCTTCCTTTTTCTGACCCATTTTCCTTATTGAGCACGGTGCTGTGATGCTCCTGTTATCGGCCATTAGAGTTCTCGTGTAGCATTCCAAGAAGATTGGCAAGAACCGAAGCCGCAAAAAGCATGCCTACTTCGGTTATATTCCGACAATCACATGATATGTATTCCCTATGTTCATGTAATTAGTATTTAATCACCAAAGTCCATGCGCAAAGCAAGAAATGTAGCCTTTATTCGTGTGATGACATTTCCAAGTGCTACAAGACGTTGGGCTATGTTTCTCTAGTCTTGGTCCAGGTATAGCTAGGTAGCTGAACGCGGTGGTCCGTGCGATTATTAGAGATTGTTGCAGAAAAAAGCGCTTGCAAGATTTCACCACCGTAGAGGGCAAGCTCACGCAACTATGAGCGTATACAATTAGATCAGCAGGCAAGAGTCACTAACGTGTTTCAACAGTGGGATAACCACACCGGTGAGCTGGCCGGAAAACCGAATAAATCTCTTTGTAATTGAAGCGGCAAGGGTTGTGCAGGAGACCTGTGAGGTTTCATAGATGTGTTATCTACCGCTTAATTCCCTGTTTGAGAGATAGCGGATGGGAGATGACGGAAGGAAAGTTCAAGGGCAATCTGAAGGTGCCAATCACAGATAACATGCTTGGTTTGAATGAAGAAAATGAGTATTACATCATCTCTTAGGGTGAAAGCATTGGTGAAGCGAGATGAGAGACGGACTTGATTGTGAATAATCCTGACTAAAAGACCACCAGTAAAACCCACATACATAAACCCACCTCCTAATTAGAGCGCCCCACCAACGCTTGAAGTACAAAGAACTAGAGAAGAAATTTCTAGTGATTAGACAGTAGTCTAGTGAACCAGATCGAAAGAGATAAAGGAACCGCGCAAGAGCCACTGCCTCTCTAGCATACATTTGCCATGCAAGAGCCTGTCACGGCATTCGCAGCGATGCCAAGCGGGGGCGCCAAGATGCCTGCAACCCACGCGCCAATACCAGCGCCAAAGGTGAGGCCCTTGCATTAATCGCACTACTCGTTAGCCGAGCAGTCAATCTCATAGCTGAGCTCTCCCTGGTGGGCGTCGTTGGCGTCTGAAACGACAATGCTGAGCGTCTGCGGCACCCACGTGTAGTCGACAAAGTGGTCCACATATCCACCAATGCACGAGTCCCTACCGCTCTTGCACGGGTCCCACATGCGTTCGTTAACGTTCTCGTGCTTGATCATGTCGGGGTATCCGGTGCCGATTTCCTTGAGCATATTGGCCATGGAGGATGTGGTGCCCTTCTTATTACCGTGGCATCGAAACTTGATCTTGCAGCCACCGGGAATGTTGATTCACGACTCGTCGCACATAGTTGTGATAAGAATAGTAGCGTAGTATAGCGTAATTAGTAAGGTAGAGATGTTGTGTCGTTAAGAACTTCGTTTTCGAAATAGATTCTGTGTATTGTAGCTATTCGAAGGTTCGTGCGGGCTTGATCCCTCCGTAGATTCGTTTGTACTGGATGATCCTTAAGAACCACTGAAGAGAGACCGATCAAGTCTCGTGCGTTGAACTGGAAACAGACCGATATCTCCAATTCTCTTCAAGCTACTTGCTCTTTTTGTAAAGCCAGAAGGCGGAATGTCTATTCACCTGATTCGTTCCGTGGAGTCACATTGCTTCGCGTTGTTCTGCTCTACAGCCCACCGAGGGACTACCAGCTGTATCTTCGCTTACTTCGTACGGCTTCGCACCCGTAGCTTCATGCGCCTCAGCAGGTTCATCTTGCTATTAGTAGGACATCTTCGGTTCTTGGTAACCAAAGCTTGTAATTACGTGTTCTGTCTAGCATAGTGTTCGGCTGTCTACGGCTCCTTATATGAGAGGATACCTGTGAACATGAAGTATCACTGCAACATCAACCACAGCAACAACCCCTCTTCCAGTATCCATCACAAATAAGTTTGCTACACAATATGTCTAATCCAACTTATATTTTCGGATCCCACCAGCTTGAATTTTTCTCAAAAGAAGACCTGTAGACTCTACTCAACATCCTCAAGAAAAGAACGATTGGAATTATCACCACTGCTCGCGTCTGTCCTGATAGTAGAGAGATTCTTGGAGAATTGAGAGCTGCCGAGCCGTTCAATATCGACACCAAAACCCCGGCATTTGCTTCCAACACGCTGAGTCGCGAGTCTCTTATCAATAGCATCCAGACCTCTCTCTTACTACTCGGCACCGGAAAGGTGAACGTCTATTACATCCATGCCCCAAACAGTTCCACTTCTATCGAGAAGACAGTGGATGTTCTTCAGGGGTTGCACGGTCAGGGCAAGTTCGAACGCTTGGGTTTGTCCAATGTTTCACCAGAGGATATTCGAAAGATAAATGCTTATGCAAAGTCCAAGGGAGGAGTTGTGCCCACTGTATATCAAGGCAACTACAGTGCCTTCGCTCGCACGATTGAGAGGGATCTCTTCCTCACGCTGCGCGAGCTTGGTATCGCCTTCTACGGATACTCACCCATCACTGGTAGCTTCTTTTCTAAGTACCCTGAAGATCTTGAGAACAAGACGGCAACCGGCAGGTTCGACATGTCGACGTTTGGTGGTCAGATGTACAATCACATGTATACGAAGCCCACCATGATTGAAGCCTTGGGGCAGTGGATCAAGATTGCGGATCAAGCAGGCGACTCAAGTGTTAATCTGGATTATCGATGTGCGATCTTTCATTCCAAACTCGATTTCAGGGCTGGTGACGCAATTATACTTGGAGCAAGTCGGGCCGCACAGCTAGAGAAGACATTAGCGGTGCTTTATGCGGGTCCTCTAAAGGAAAAGACTGTAAAGCAGATTGACGAACTGTGGAGCTTGATTGAGAAAGATAATCCTTTAGACAACTACAACTTGTTTGTAAAGGATTTTATGTAAATAAAGGTATGCATGAAATTAGACCCGGACAGCTACGCTGGTGGTTCATGTTGTGAACAGGGAAGAATTAGCAAGAAACGACAAGTCATGTTTCGACGGCCTTATCTTTGTGATGTATTCCTCACGTTATTTATATATCCTGAGTGTAGATTTTCTTTCCCATATGGACGCCATATAATCAAATTGTAATCTCATAATGTAATTCACTTATTCAACTTTTATCCTCGTACCCCAAGACCCTTGACGGATGCGAGAGGGTACCTAGAGCAATGGCATTGCACCAGGCATGTCCCTCTTCTTCATTGAATTAACACCCTCAGTGACATTGCCATACACCGTGCCGTTGACGTTGGCTTCACCCAGCCACGCTGCCTTCAAGGCCCACACACCCACGCTTGCAGTAGCAGTCGAGTTGAGGCCCGTTACCCTTAAGATCATCGTGTCTAAAGCCTGTTGAGGGAAGAAGACGCTGGTAGCGCTGAGCTCGCCTCCGTTCAAGAAAATCTCGATAATGCTGCGGTCGACGATACCAGACAATCTCCAAGCGCCATCGGCTTCATTGTACAGCCCTGTGGCTGAGAACTTGTCGTTAAAGAAAGGACTCTGGAAGCCATTTGTGCGTCCTCGATCAAGCCATACGTCCCCAGATGAGATGAAAGTTCCGCCCGAGATGGCCTCACCAGACACAGACGACGAGAAAGTGAAATTCAGCGATCCATCAAGTGAATCACCATTTGTAAGACCGGTAATATTCGCTTCGAAATACAAGGCGCCTGATTCAACGGTGGAGTAGTCGATGAGAACGGTTCCGTTGCCCAGGGAGCTATTTGAGGCCAACTCAGACTCCACGATCGACATGATGTTGTAAGGATACGAAATAAGGCTAGGTCCGAATCTCGTGAGATTCTTAATGTAATGACCGCGTGGTACAGTCATTACACTGCGGAAACCATCGCCTAGCTCCTGACCCGCAGTGGGGACGACATTCGTGTACTGCCAGTTGCTCGCCCAATTGATGGTAATCTGGTCATCACTGGACGGAATGCCGTAAAAGAATTGCCCAGCGTAATTATCTTTCGCGAAATCCGTGAAGCGAACAGTCGAATCAAGGGCTTCGAAGTGTGTACCGTTGAAGTTGCCGAGAAAGTACTCTGTAATAGAGCCCCCGAGAGGAGCGCCAGGGTTGATAGAAATCAACATTGCGTACATAGAGCTTGGCGCTCCCTCTGCAGGATCTTGGACGGGTATCTCGACCATGTTAGGGCATTCATATTGCAGTCCGGTCAGGCCGTAGTGAGTGAAGTTGCTCTCGGCTTTCCATGATTTTAGATCTGGAGAGGAGAAGATACCGACCTTGAAGTCGACAGGATAGGCCACGACCATGATCCAGTTCTGAGTTGGCTCGTACCACTATGGTATCGTCAGTATATGATCCGTTGCAAAATGTGTTCTTGTCATAATCAGAGACCCATCGACAATCACTGGGGACCATTTACAATGACTTTAGGGTCCCGGAATTGCGTTGGGTTGGTCCCACCCGGCACAATCACAGGGTTACCCTCATATTTGATGAAGGAAATTCCGTTGTCGTAAGAATATGCAATATGCTGGGTTTGGTTCTCAGGCACATTGATCGTGTAGATAGCAACTACACCGTTGGTCTGATTAGGAAAAAACCCAGAAGTATTATTAGGGTCAATGACTGCTGATCCGGAGAAGACGCCCTCAGTAGGTCCTCCAGGGAAGATCGCAATTGGCTGATTAGTCCATGTGTAAAGGTCATCGCTTGTTGCGTGACCCCAATGTTGATTGCCGGCGATGTTTGTGGTTGGATTGTCTGAGTGATGTTAACAGTACGCCTCGCTGCAGGTAGACTTTGACAAACATTGATAGTATAGATGGTATGTGCCGTTATCATCGACATACATCTACCAGTAGGAAGTGGCAATCAGTACAAGCATATCATTTTCATGGTTAAATTTACGAACCCCATTCGGATCTGAGTTATGATTAGTTTATTTGGCACTAAATCCAAGGCGTGATGGTACTTACCGTTCATGAACCCAATTGGAGGCGAAAAATGGACCTGAGGTCTATACATGCCATTGTAATTGCCAGGCAAAGGTGTTCCTGTGGGGACATTGCTCTGTGTGTAAGTAGCCGTACTAGACGCAGTACCGGTCGCAGAACCAGAAGCAACACTTAACGATGCTAATGACTGTCCAGAGCCAAGACCAAGTAGAGCAGCTACAATCGCAAGATGTGAAAGATATGAAGGCATGTTCATGATTGACATTAATAAGCTGACCTGGGGGTACAGATCATCAGGGCAGGATGTACTGTCCTTATGTACCGTAGTATGTACGATGCCCAGATTCCGGAATACCGAATCGGTCCGGAAGACTAATCGATCATATATTCACTCCACAGTGATGACACCCTGATATTTGCCAAGGAACAGTCCACTTAGGTTGCAGCTCCATGGCACTAGGAAGAATGATCTTGCATGTACATGGTGGACGGGATACGGACCTGCTTTGGGATCGAGATGCATTGCTAGTCAGTCCAATGTGAAGGCGATCTGTAGAGAATGTTGGTGCAAGCTCCCCACAAATAGGCTGATATTAAACGGTCAAGTAGGTGCTTACTGAATTAGGCATGCATATGCGGAGTATGTTGTGTGTGTGTGGGTGCCCGTCCAATGATGTCTATGGCTTACTTAGCCGCGAATTGTAATCCTTCCGAGACTTGCTCCGGTCACTCCGCTCGCTTACGAGAATGCCAACGATTCGCGCTCGCTTGGAACTAGCGATTCGTGGTATAACAACCCCTGCAAGGCAGGTACACATACCGAGAAACATCCCCTCAATGACGATCATATGAGGCAACTAAGTGTTACAAGTAACAGGAAGGATTCTCTCCTTGGCGAGTGACAAGATGGCTGAAGGCCTATGGACGTCCACGTCAGAAGGTAATGATCAACGCGGGGCGCTGATCACGTGACTTGGCATCTCGCCAAGACAGGACATCTGGAGATGCCAGACCCTCAGGAGATGCCAGGACATCTGGAGATGCCAGCGACGTCAGAGATGTCCAGGGCTTGGCCAGATGTCAGGACTGGAAGCAATGAGGATATAAGGATGGATGGATTTCATTATTTACTCTCGTTGTGGTCAACTCAAATTGTACTTTCTTACTAGTATCTTTACTTAACAAGATTGTCACAAGTTAGTCTATCAAATAGATTAGTCTTGTCAAACCCTCCTTAAAGCACGCCAACTCCACTGTATCGCCAGACAAGCCTCACGGAACACTAACGTAATACTCACCTGCCTTAGTGCGGACCAGGATGTAACGATGTTACAACTTCGCCATGTATCGGACCAATCCCAGAGCCGGATCGGAGGTAGTACTCGCCGCCCTCTTCATCAACCACTCGTTGTGAGGTCGGATCCGATTCGGATCCGACTAAGATAAGTATATAAGGAGACACTCCCTGTAGCTAGCTCTATAGACTTTTAATATCCTTTCGTATAAGGCCTATAGGTGTCTATTCGAATTAAGGCTCGTTTAATATCCCACGCACTCCTATATGCCTCTAAGTGACACTACCGCCAATACTAATCTGAGTAGTCTTGCCTGCGCCGTTACATTATATTAAAAGTCTCGTCCCAGCCAGTAACGGCTTCAAAATAATATCGCAGCTGTCTATTCAGACTACGTCTAACCTCAAGTTATCCAGCACTAATCTGAATACTTACACCGTCATATCTAACATTCACCTAGGTAGGATCCCACTAATCTCCTGCCGGCCGAAGCCTTTAGATTTAGAACTTCTGCGCTCCTCGCGAGGCAGATTACTTTAGTAAAAGTCGCGTAAAGTGCGCCACGGTAGAGACTCAGAGACTACCAATAACCTATTAACCTCAGAGGCAATCGCTAATAGTTAACTTACTAAAACCCAGTAGTTCTAAGGAACCACCTTGGAAATCGGTCTAACTCCAGAACTAAACCGTCTCAGAGAAGAAAGCTAGCAAGCTACCAACCTAGGAATCTCCAGAGACTTCATCCCTACGAGAAGAAGAAGAAGACAAAGACAAGAAGAATTCGGTACCAGTACTAACTATAAGAGACCTCCATAGGCAGATAGCTAGCTTAGTTAACTAAGTCCACTAACTAACCTAAGAAAACGCCAAGCTGCGGAGTAACGTAGTTCTTACCACCAAATCCCCACTAATATCAGCCGAACTACCTTCCCGCTAATTACTAAGGTACACTTCTACCACCCCCGAGCCTCTACGTGTTAAACTAAGCCGTCTTATCTTATCCTCTATCAGCCAATTAAGTAATAGGAAAGATCTCACCTTTCCCCAGTAGCAAGCTAAAGTAGAAGACCAACTTAACCTAAACTCGGACCACTTCCCTACGGAACGCCACTAGATAGCTATAGTGTATAGCCACACGTCAGGTAATGCCAAGAGATACCTCGAACCCAAGTACCTATCAAAGATAGAAGGGTACCAGTTCAAGAATACGGAGGAAATAATCGAGCTACTTAGATTATACTTCATAACTAGCAATAAGTAGGTGGAGAGCTAAGCCGCTTTCCACAATCTACTTATAAAAGATAGAGAGCCGTTTTCAGAGTTTAAAGCTCATTTTATTAGTCTTGCTATTAAAGGACATATATTAGAACCAGAGTGGCCCTTCTATCTCTAGTAGAAGATTAGCCCAGCTTTACGAGTTCCTAACATAGCTATTAAGCGTTTCTTTAATAGCTCCTTCAATAAGATGTGTAAACATCTTACTGCTTTCGAATTAGAACGATAATCAGCTCCTATCATAGTATAATTAGAGCGACGGACCACCTACACTTCAACTACGAAGCCTAAGTCAGCTACCTATTAGATAAGAGAGTATCGCCCACCTACGCACGAAGTAAGGTCTAACCCCGCTCTAACCCCACCTCAGGCTTTCTCGAGTGTGCCTAGGCCTACCTCTAAGACACTAGTACTAGAACGCTAAACTACTCCTAGTAACTACTACTAATACAGTAAGCCTAGACACTTTACGAGCGACTGTATAGTCCCTTAAGTAAGAGAGATAGAAGCTTTCTAAGAAGAAGAGGTGTTTAAGGAAGCTGCAGAATACTAGTTAGATAAGAACTAGTCGGGAAACGACGAAGCCTAGGAAAACGCTCCGCCCTAGGCATTTATAAGTATGACCTTGCTAAGATTAATCTATTATACTTATTTAAAGGAAAGCACTTCTAAGTCCCCACTATTCTTTGTTCGAAGGGTTATAGTGTCAGCCTGCAGTCGCTAGTTAATACTAGCGCCTAAGAGTTCTTATTTTTAAATTCTACAATTACTCATATAATCTCTAGTTCGCTTTAGGTTCCTATCTAAAGACTTCTCTTTAAGATTATAGTTAAAGAATTTTAAAATTAGGTTCAGACGAGGGTTAATTAATATATCTAGTTACACCTCTCTATTAATAGCCGCAAGATCTATAACTATCTATTCGTTATTATAGATTTAGGATCACAAGATTATATTATTAGTATTAAGTGGCTACGCCGATTTTAGCTTTAATTAGATACGGTTCGGAACCGAATCATATAGCTAGCTAAATACCTAGTAATATATAATCCTGCCCCACCTATCCTAGTGCAGTTAAAACAACTAGCTATTAACACTAAGGTTGCGAAGGATATTAAGAGACGTAACGCTCTCTGGGAGAAGGACGACTATTAGAGAAGAAATAGTCCAATTATAGCTAGTATTTAACGGATCCATAGCCTTCTTCAACTCCCCAAAGCCCGTTCTCTACCTCTAGCACCCAACTCTGCTCCGAAACCTATCCAACCTGCACTCTCTTCCCCTCCTTCACCCCACATCTTACTTATCTCTACTAACGCCTTCTACTACACTATAAAACGTAAGAAAAACGAGTTCTTTATAACAAGTATCTATAAGATCAATTATATTTTAGAGGAAAGACGACTAAAAGATAATCCTGAAAATGCCAAGTTAGTTCAGGACTAACTCCTATCCGTCTACTATCTGTACTAAGACGTGTTTAGTAAAACAGTAGCTAATCAGCTACCTAAACACCGCCCGTACGACCATAAGATCGTTCTTACTGAACCTCTGCCGAATTAGTTCAGTTCTCTGTACAAGTAGAGCACCAAAGAGCTCTAAGCGACTAAGGCGTTCGTTATAGAGAACCTTCAGAAGGGATACTTTTCCCTAAGCTACAGCCCTTTCGCCTTCTCAGTCCTATGTGTTTAGAAGCCAAACGGAGACCTACGTATCTGCGTAGATTACCATAAACTTAATACTATTATACGCAAGAATGCGTATCTAATCCCGCGTATCGATAAGCTACTTACTCGTCCCTACAAGGCCAAGATCTTTACTAAGCTTAATATACGTGCGGCTTTTAATAAGATCTGGATAGACCCTAACTCTAAAGAATATACCACATTCCGTACACGTTACAGAACGTATAAGACTAAGGTACTACCCTTCAGGCTGTGCAACGGTCCGGCAACCTATTAGCGATATATAAACGATATATTAATTAATTACCTAGATAACTTCTGCATCGCCTATCTAGACAATATTCTTATCTACTTCAAGTTAGAGTCGGACTATATCCAACATATACGTAAGGTACTAGAAAGGCTACAACAAGCAGGACTCTAAGTCGACATTAAGAAAAGTAAATTCTATATTACTCGTATAAAATACTTAGGATACGTTCTTACTAACAAAGGCCTAGAGGTAGATCTTAACAAGGTAGAAGCCCTCCGCAACTGGGTCCGACCTACTACCGTTACTAGTATAAAGTCGTTCCTAGGCTTTACAGGATTCTATCGGCAATTCGTCCTAGAATACTCACAAATTACTAAGCTAATTATCGCACTTTAGAGCCCTACGAAACTATTCGTATAGAATCTAGAATGCGACTGGGCCTTTAAAAGGTTAAAGGCAGCCTTACTAGCAATCTCTACCTTATATTACTACCACCTAGAGTATAATACTAAGGTAGAGACGGACGCATCTGATGGTGTTATGGCTAGAGTACTGTCTTAGAACTAACCTAATAGCTTATAGTGCCTAGTAGCCTTCTTTAGCAAGGTCCTATCTAGATCGGAGCTAAACTAAGAGATATATGATAAAGAGTTGTATACTATTATTATAGCATTTAATAAGTGGAGATCTAAGTTAGCCTCTGCCCACTCTTAAGTCTAAGTGTACTCTGATCACCGCTCGCTAGAATACTTTATGACTACTAAGATTCTAAACGCCTAATAAGTAAGATAGGCTAAATAGCTCGCCTTATTCAACTTCTACATCCAATACACGCCTAGTAAGGATAACGCTCGCGCCAATATTCTTAGCCGTCGGGAATAGAACCTACAGAACTTAAGAAATACCTAAATTAATAACCGTTCGCGAGTTCTCTTAGGACCGCACCAACTTAATAACTAAATTAACTCCGAACTCGCTAAGGCATATATAGAATAACTATCTAAGCAGGCCACCTTACTGCTAGTAGTTAAGCCCACTTAGGAGACTATGTCTCTAGACTCTCTTAAGCTAATTAAGCTTCTGTTGCAGCAAAACCGCACATCGTTTAAGAAAGAGCGCCGTACTCTCCCTAATAAGTACTAGATAGAAAACAGACTATTACTCTACTCGAACCGTCTCTACGTGCAGCTAGACTCCCCCGCGTGCACGCGACTAATCCAAGAGGCCCACGATTAGGTCTCATCAGCCCACCTAAGTACAAAGAAGACTTATCAGCTGCTATCTTAGAAATACTATTAGAAAGGTATGGAAGCTACCTATAAGAGGTATATGCGGAACTGCCTAGCCTACTATAAAGCCTATCCGAGACAGACCCAAGTTCTAGGGCTAATTCACCCCCTTCCGATTTCTAACCAGCTAATGCAACACCTCTATATTAACTTTAAGGAATTCCCTAAGAATAAGGCTAGATATAATTAGATTATAGTCGTAATCAACCAGTTATCTAAATAGGCTATCTCTATCCTGTGTTATAAGACAATCGACGTAAGAGGTATAGCTAAACTCTTTATCTAGTGGGTGTACTAATTTAGACATACTCTAGAGATAATTATCTCTAATCAAGGACTACAGTTCGTGTTCAGTTTCTAGTCTAAGTTCTGTTAGATCCTAGGTGTTAAGGTTAAGCTATCTACCGCCTATTATAAGGAAACTAATAGTTAGATAGAGATTATAAACAAGTACATTAATTAGAGACTACGTCCGTTCGTAACCTACTACTAGGATAACTAGAGTGGGCTACTACCTCTAATTAATCGTGCCCAAATTTCCCTACCTTACTCTTCTATCAGCATGTCTCCGTATTAGATCCTTTACGGATCCGTACCTAAGCAAAGCTAGGACTAGCAGCATCTAACTAGTATCCTTACCCCTACTAACAAACTTAATTATAAGAATACTCTAGCTCTTACCACCCGCATGCACGCCGCATGGGATACTGCTAAGTAGTAGATAGAGAAGGCCTAGAACCGGATGCGATCCGCCGTTAACCGCTATCGTCGCCCTGTCGATTAGGACATTAGCGATATAGTATTCTTAGATACTAAGAACCTAGCAATCGACCGTCCGAGTTGTAAGCTGGCCGCTAAGTAGGAGGGTCTCTTTAAGGTTCTAGAGAAAGTTGGCCACTCGTATTAACTTTAACTACCAGTAGGCTCTCATATCTACAACGTGTTCGCTCCAGACCTGCTGTGTAAGGACCCCCAAGACCCCCTCCTAGGACAAGAAGCTCCTAAGCCTCCTGGTGAGCCTATCTAAGGTATAGAAGAGTGGGAAGTAGATCAGATCCTTGCTAGTAAGTTATATCGTGCTAAGTTAAAGTATCAGGTGAGCTAGATCGGACATAATCTGGATTCTACCTAGTACCCCGCCTCTAACTTTATAGGAGCTCCTTATAAGCTTAGAGAGTTTCATAAATAAAACCTATCAAAGCCGGGACCTCCTCGGGCTCTTAGCTAGTGGATTTAAGCTTAGAAGAAAGATATAGACGATATAACTTCGCTGTAGGATAATTAAGTATAGGGAAAGAAAAGAAAAGTGGGTATAGAACAAGCCGAAAGTCACCCAAAACAGTCTCTCGCGCTGGCGTGGAGAAACTGTAATAGAGAGGTATAAGAATAGTCTCACAGCTATAGGACTAGCTGTCTACTAAGAGGGGGGTAGTGTAACGATGTTACAACTTCGCCATGTATCGGACCAATCCCAGAGCCGGATCGGAGATAGTACTCGCCGCCCTCTTTATTAACCACTCGTTGTGAGGTTGGATCCGATTTAGATCCGACTAAGATAAGTATATAAGGAGACACTCCCTGTAGCTAGCTCTGTAGACTTTTAATATCCTTTCGTACAAGGCCTATAGGTGTCTATTCGAATTAAGGCTCGTTTGATGTCCCACGCACTCCCATATGCCTCTGAGTGACACTACCGCCGATACTGATCCGAGTAGTCTTGCCTGCGCCGTTACACGTACTACTACTAATAGATTAGTAGATTAAAGAGGCCGAAGTACTACGCCGCCTAAGAAATTAATAGTGCTAGATCTGCGGACTAACTACGCACTAAGCTAATAATTACGACTATAATAGAAGAGTTATAATCTTAGAACTCTAAGTAGAGGAAATTATCTATAAGGCTGCCTAGAAATAACCTAGATTTAAGAAACCTAATAATAAGGAGATATCTTAGATGTTTAAGAAATAGATAGAGTAATATAAGCGCCTATATTAGATTAACTACCTAAGATAGTATAATTACTACTTAAGAAAGCGAGAAGAGACTAGAGATAACGAGGACGATTACTGCTATACTAATTTATAGTATAACGAATATCACGTATAGTATTACTATATATACTAGCCTAGAGAAAAGGAAGCTTATAAAGAGTTATATTAGATTAAGTACACGATTAATTACTAATTCTATAAGAAATAGTAACGGAAAGTTAAAAGAGTAGACGACTACTACTATAGTACGATCTCTGTAGAAGAATGTATAGCGAAGAACTATAGAATATATAGGGCCTAAGTACGGGAAACGCTAGTAGAGTATAGTAAACTTCTATAGACGTACTATAGGAAAGGTTATACTATATACTAATAATAGTTTAAGAATACTTAATAGGTAGATAACTACTACTATAGTATTCTACTAGCGAATATTTATAAGGTAAAAGATTACCTAATTTATAAAAGTAAGAAGCTAGAACTAAGAAAGAGGGCTACGTAATAGAAAATACCTTATAAGAATATCTATTAGAGCTTCTACTACAACGACTAGTGTACGATATACTATTTCGCTAAGATAGGCGAAGGCTACTTCTTAAAGAAGAAGAGAAGTAGGTAGTTAAAAAACTAGGATACTACTAGGGATAGAGTTACGCTGGCAAAGGCAGTTCTAAAACAACTCTTAAGCAAGTATAGAAAGTAGGAGTAAAAGAGTTATAATTAAAAGCTATAGTACTTATAGATAGATATAAGGTATTAGCGCTTATAGATAGTAGGGTAGCACGAACCGTTATATCGCTACAAGTAGTAGAAGGAAATAATATACCCTATTAGAATAAGAAAGTACTAATACGAGTAGTATTAGCTAACGATAGTCCTATAACATACGGGAACGGCTAGATCTAACTTAAGACTAAGGTAGTAACGTTACGCCTAGCTAGTTAAGAAAGCTAAGAAAAGATTAGTATTATAGATCTTAGAGAGACTAAGATAATAATTAGCTACGATTAGTTATTAAAGTATAACCCTGCTATTAATTAGTAAAAGAAGATATTACTTAGCTAAGAACCTATATACAAGGTTACTAGAGTACGATATAAGATACGCCTAATAAATTAGCGCGTAACCTAGAATAGAAGATTTAGTATAATCTTACTATATAAGATCGCGAGAATCTATATAAAGGACTCTTAGAGAGTAGAAGTTATTTAGATATAGTAAATTATAACTATAAAGAATAGATTAGTACTATAGTTAACGATTCTAACAGAATACTAAACGGACGAGTTTAGAGAACTATTTAAAGAAAATAAAGTAACAGACCTAGTAGACTATTAGGATTAGGATTACAAGATTATCCTTAATAAAGGAGCTAAGTTAAGCCTAGAACTAATATACTCTATAGCGCCTAAGTATAACGCTAAGCTGCGGGATTATATTTAGAAGAACTTAAAGAAAGAATTTATCTAACTAAGATTAAGCTTAATAGCCTTACCTATTTTATTTGTAAAGAAACCTAACGGGAAGTAGTAACTATATATCGACTTTAGAAGGTTAAACAGCGTTACTTAGAAGAACTAATATCCCTTACTACTTATTACAGAGCTTATAGATTAACTCTAGGAAGCTAAGTAGTTTATAAAGTTTAATATTTAGGAAGGATTTTACTAAATTAGGATTAAAGAAGATTAGAAATAGATAATAGCGTTTAAAACGAAGTATAGACTCTTTAAGTACACGGTTATACCGTTCAGATTAACGAATGTACTAGCAACCTTCTAATTAGTTATTAATAACGCTCTCTATAAGTACCTTAGAATCTTTATTACTACGTATCTAGATAATATACTAGTATACTCTAGCGGCACACGCGAAAAATATATTAAGTATATTAAGAAGGTCTTATAGAAGCTTAAGAAATATAAGCTATACTTTTAACTAGGAAAGTATAAATTCTATACGCAAGAAACGGAATTTCTTAGATTTATTATATTAACTAAAGAAGTAAAAATAAACCTAAAGAAGATATAGACTATATAGAAATAGCTAATATCTAAAATAGTTAAGAATATTTAATCCTTCTTAGAATTTGCGAATTACTATCGAAAG
>NW_006911902.1:1693836-1707101 GCF_000338995.1 Bipolaris sorokiniana ND90Pr | reverse complement strand
AAACTAGACCTTAGGCATAGTTAGGAAGGCTACGAGATAGAGACGGCTATAATAAGTGGACTGTTACACGGGGTAAGGGTCTATACTTCTCTATCCTGGTCCGCACTAAGGCAGGTGAGTATTACGTTAGTGTTCCGTGAGGCTTGTCTGGCGATGCAGTGGAGTTGGCGTGCTTAAGGAGGGTTTGACAAGACTAATCTATTTGATAGACTAACTTGTGACAATCTTGTTAAGTAAAGATACTAGTAAGAAAGTACAATTTGAGTTGACCACAACGAATGTAATAATGAAATCCAACCCATTCTTATATCCGTTGCCTTTGGTCCTGCCATCCCTTACTTCCCTGCCATCCCTGGGATGGTTGTGATGTTGGGGATGGCTGCCATCCCAAGGCGTCCTGCCATCCCTCGGATGGTTGCCCTTGGCGGGATGGCACATCACGTGACCTAGCCCCGCGATGATCATTACCTTCTGACGTGGACGTCCATAGGCCTTCAGCCATCTCGTCATTTGTCAAGGAGAGAATCCTTCTTGTTACTTGTAACATGGACGGGCTCTAACCTTATATGCAGCCGGCGTCTTAACACATAGTACGGGAAAATAATATTCTAGAGTATTAAGACGATAGCTCTAAGAGAGGAGGTAATATTATAAGTAACAAAAAGAATTCTCTTCTTAATAAGTAACGAGATAGCTAAAGGCCTATAGACGTCCACGTTAGAAGATAATAATTATCGTGGGGCGAAGATCACGTGATTAACATCACGCTAAGACAACCGTTAGGCGCTAGTATATAATGGTAGCAATCCTGTAAGGGTAGTTATTAGAGACATTAGGCGAAGAGGAAGAAAGTTATAATAGTAGTGATAGTAAGACTAGAAGTAATAAGAATATAAGGATAGATAGATTTCATTATTTACTCTTATTATAGTCAACTTAAATTGTACTTTCTTACTAGTATCTTTACTTAACAAGATTGTCGCAAGTTAGTCTATTAAATAGATTAGTCTTGTCAAAACCCTCCTTAAGCACGTCAACTCCACTACATCGCCAGACAAGCCTCACGGAACACTAACGTAATACTCACCTACCTTAGTACAGACTAGGATAGAGAAGTATAGACCCATACCCCGTGTAACAAAGATAAGAAAAAGAGAGAATAACTAAGTACAGGCTTCTCTTATACTTGCTCGCTTCTAATCACGTGTCTATACAGAAGGTGTTGAAATAAGGAGGGTGCTACTTGTTCTATAGCTAGCTCAGAGGTATAGTAGTCTACTTGTCTAGCGATAGACTCAGAGGTAGCGAATCGATAGGTTCTAGGATGAAAAGAGAGAAATGCTAGGGGAGAGAGATAAGGATTGGATTGATCTGATCTAGTAGTCTGATCTGTTCTTGTAATCTGCTCTTGTTTCTATCTACTAGCTATTCTACTACTATATATATTTGCTGTACTAGATTCTAGAAGAATCTATCTAGTAGTAGATTACGTAGCTATAGACGTAATAGATAGATGAATTGTATAGGGATTGGTTGACTGAAGAATCCGAGTATAGTGCCGAGCACCCGGATTGTAACGATGTTACAACTTCGCCATGTATCGGACCAATCCCAGAGCCGGATCGGAGGTAGTACTCGCCGCCCTCTTCATCAACCACTCGTTGTGAGGTCGGATCCGATTCGGATCCGACTAAGATAAGTATATAAGGAGACACTCCCTGTAGCTAGCTCTGTAGACTTTTGATATCCTTTCGTACAAGGCCTATAGGTGTCTATTCAAATTAAGGCTCGTTTGATGTCCCACGCACTCCCATATGCCTCTGAGTGACACTACCGCCGATACTAATCCAAGTAGTCTTGCCTGCGCCGTTACATTATATCAAAAGTCTCGTCCCAGCCGGTGACGGCTTCAAAACAATATCGCAGCTGTCTGTTCAGACTACGTCCAACCTTAAGTTATCCGGCACCGATCCAGATACTTACACCGTCACATCTAACATTCACCTAGGCAGGATCCCACTAATCTCCTACCGGCCGAAGCCTTTAGGTTTAGAACTTCTGCGCTCCTCGCGAGGCAGATTACTTCGGTAAAAGTCGCGTAGAGTGCGCCACGGTAGAGACTCAGAGACTACCAATAACCCATTAACCTTAGAGGCAATCGCTAATGGTTAACCCACCAAAACCCGGTAGTTCTAAGAAACCACCTCGGAAATCGGTCCGACTCCAGGACTAAACCGTCTCGGAGAAGAAAGCTAGCAAGCTGCCAACCCAGGAATCTCCAGAGACTTCATCCCTACAAGAAGAAGAAGAAGACGAAGACGAGAAGAATTCGGTACCAGTACTGACTATGAGAGACCTCTATAGGCAGATGGCCAGCTTGGTTGACTAAGTCCACCGACTAACCTAAGAAAACGCCGAGCTGCGGAGTAACGTAGTTCTTACTACTGAATCCTTACCGATATCGGCTGAACTACCTTCCCGCTAATTACTAAGGTACACTTCTGCCACCCCCGAGCCTCCACGTGTCAAACTAAGCCGTCTTATCTTATCCTCTATTAGCTAATTAAGTGATGGGAAAGATCCCACCTTTCCCTAGTGGCAAGCCGAAGTGAAAGACTGACTTAACCTAAACTCGGACCACTTCCCTACGGAACGCCACTAGATGGCCATGGTGTATAGCTACACGTCGGGTGATGCTAAGGGATACCTCGAACCTAAGTACCTATTAAAGACGGAAGGGTACCGGTTTAAGAATGCGGAGGAAATAATCGAGCTGCTTAGATCATACTTCGTAACTAGTAATAAGTAGGCGGAGAGCCGAGCCGCTTTCCACAATCTACTTATAAAAGATAGAGAGCCGTTTTTAGAGTTTAAAGCTCGTTTTATTAGTCTCGCTATTAAAGGACATGTATCAGAACCGGAGTGGCCCTTCTATCTCTAGTAGAAGATTAGCCCAGCTTTGCGAGTTCCTAACATGGCTGTTAAGCGTTTCTTTGACAGCTCCTTCGATAAGATATGTAAATATCTCACTGCTTTCGAATTAGAATAACGATCAGCTCCTATCGTAGCACAATCAGAGCGACGGACCACCTACACTTCGACTGCGAAGCCTAAGTCAGCTACCTATTAGATAAGAGAGTATCGCCCACCCACGTACGAAGTAAGGTCCGACCCCGCTCTGACCCCACCTTGGGCTTTCTCGAGTGTGCCTAGGCCTGCCTCTAAGACACTAGTACTAGAACGCTAAACTACTCCTGGTAACTACTACTAATGCGGCAAGCCTGGACACTTTGCGAGCGACTGCACAGTCCCTTAGGTAAGAGAGATAGAAGCTTTCTAAGAAGAAGAGGTGTTTGAGGAAGCTGCAGAATACTAGTCGGATGAGGACCAGTCGGGAAACGACGAAGCCTAGGAAAACGCTCCGCCCTAGGCATTCACAAGTATGACCTTGCTAAGATTGATCTATTATACTTGTTTGGAGGAAAGCACTTCCGAGTCCCTACCGTTCTTTGTTCGAAGGGTTATGGTGTTAGCCTGTAGTTGCTGGTTGATACTAGCGCCTAAGGGTTCTTATTTTTGAATTCTGCAATTGCTCGTACAATCTCTAGTTCGCTTTAGGTTCCTATCCGAAGACTTCCCTTTAAGATTACAGTTAAAGGATTTCAAGATTAGGTTTAGATGAGGGTTAATTAATATATCCGGTTGCACCTCTCTGTTGATGGCCGTAAGATCTATAACTGCCTATTCGTTATTATGGATTTAGGATCACAGGATTGTATTATTAGTATTAAGTGGCTACGCCGATTCTAGCTTTAATTAGATACGGTTCGGAACCGAATCGTATGGCCAGCCAAATACCCAGCAATATATGATTCTGCCCTACCTATCCTAGTGCAGTTAAAACAACCAGCTATTAACACCGAGGTTGCGAAGGATATCGAGAGACGTAACGCTCTCTAGGAGAAGGACGACTATCAGAGAAGAAATAGTCCAACCACGGCCAGTATTTAACGGATCCGTGGCCTTCTTCGACTCCCTAAAGCCCGTCCTCTACCTCTAGCACCCGACCCTACTCCAAAACCTATCTGACCTACACCCTCTTCCCCTCCTTCACCCCGCATCTCACTTATCTCTGCTAACGCCTTCCACTATACTATAAAACGCAAGGAAAACGAGTTCTTTACGATAAGTATCTATGAGATTGATCGTATTTTAGAGGAAAGACGACTAAAAGATGATCCTGAAAATGCTAAGTTAGTTCAGGACCGACTCCTGTCCGTCTACTATCCATACCAAGACGTGTTCAGCAAAACGGCAGCTGATTAGCTACTTAAATACCGCCCGTACGACCACAAGATCGTTCTTACTGAACCTCTGCCGAATTAGTTCAGTCCCCTGTATAAGCAGAGCACCGAAGAGCTCTAAGCGACTAAGGCGTTTGTTATAGAGAACCTTTAGAAGGGATACTTTTCCCTAAGCCACAGCCCTTTCGCCTTTTTAGTCCTATGTGTTCGGAAGCTAAACGGAGACCTACGCATCTGTGTAGATTACCGCAAACTTAATGCTATTATACGCAAGGATGCGTATCTAATCCCGCGTATTGATGAGCTACTTGCTCGTCCCTATAAGGCTAAGATCTTCACCAAGCTTGATATACGTGCGGCTTTTAATAAGATCTGGATGGACCCCGACTCTGAAGAATACACTACATTCCGTATATGTTACGGAACGTACAAGACTAAGGTACTGCCCTTCGGGCTGTGCAACGGTCTGGCAACCTATCAGCGATATATGAATGATGTGTTGATTGATTACCTAGACAACTTCTGCATCGCCTATCTGGACGATATCCTTATCTACTCCGAGTTAGAGTCGGACTATATCTGATATGTGCGTAAGGTACTAGAAAGGCTACGACAAGTAGAACTCTAAGTTGATATTAAGAAGAGTGAATTCTATGTCACTCGTACAAAATACTTGGGATACGTCCTTACTAATAAAGGCCTAGAGGTAGATCCTAATAAGGTAGAAGCCCTCCGCAACTGGGTCCGACCTACTACCGTTACTGGTGTGAAGTCGTTCCTAGGCTTCACAGGATTCTATCGGCAATTCGTCCCAGAATACTCGCGAATTGCTAAGCTAATTATCGCACTTTAGAGCCCTGCGAAACTATTCGTATAGGATCTGGAATGCGACCGGGCCTTTGAAAGGTTAAAGGCAGCCTTGCTAGCAATCCCTATCTTGTATTACTACTACCTAGAGTATGATACTAAGGTAGAGACGGACGCATCTAATGGTGTTGTGGCTAGAGTACTGTCTCAGAACTAACCTAATGGCTTATGGTGCCCAGTAGCCTTCTTCAGCAAGGTCCTATCTAGATTGGAGCTGAACTGAGAGATACACGATAAAGAGTTATATGCTATTGTTGTAGTATTTAACAAGTGGAGATCTGAGTTAGCCTCTACCCACTCTTAAGTCCAAGTGTACTCCGATCACCACTCGCTAGAATACTTTATGACTACTAAGATTCTAAACGCCTAATAAGTAAGATAGGCTGAACAGCTCGCCTCGTTCAACTTCTACATCCGATACACGCCTAGCAAGAACAACGCTCGCGCTGATATCCTTAGCTGTTGGGAACAGGACCTACAGAACTTAAGGAATGCCTAAATTAATAACCGTTCGCGGGTCCTTCTAGGACCGCACCGACTCGATAACCGAATCAACTCCGAACTCGCCAAGGTATATGTAGAACAACTATCTAAGCAGGCCACCTCGCTGCTAGTAGTTGAGCCCACTCAGAAGACCATGTCCCTAGACTCTCTTAAGCTAATCGAGCTTCTATTGCAGTAAAACCGCACATCATTTAAGAAAGAGCGCCGTACTCTCCCTAATAAGTACTAGATAGAAAACGGACTATTACTCTACTTAAACCGTCTCTGCGTATAGCCAAACTCCCCCGCGTGCACGCAACTAATCCGAGAGGCCTACGATTAGATCTCATCAGCCCACCCAAGTGCAAAGAAGACTTATTAGCTACTATCTCAGAAATACTATTAGAAAGGCATAGAAGCTATCTATAAGAGGTACGTGCGGAACTGCCTAGCCTACCGCAAAGCCCATCCGAGACAGACCTAAGTCCCAGGGCTGATTTACCCCCTTCCAATTCCTAACCAGCTAATGCAACACCTCTACATTAACTTTAAGAAATTCCCTAAGAATAAGGCCGGATATAATTAGATTATAGTTATAATCGACTAGTTATCTAAATAAGCCATCTCTATCCCGTGTTATAAGACAATTAACGCAAGAGGTATAGCCGAACTCTTCATCTAGTGGGTGTACCGATTCGGACACACCCTAGAGATAATTATCTCTAATCGAGGACCACAGTTCGTGTCCAGTTTCTAGTCCAAGTTCTGTCGGATCCTAGGTGTCAAAATTAAGCTATTTACCGCCTATTATAAGGAAACTAATAGTTAGATAGAGATTATAAACAAGTACATTAATTAGAGACTACGTCCGTTCGTAACTTACTACCAGGATAACTAGAGTAGGCTGCTGCCTCTGATTAATCGTGCCCAAATTTCCCTATCTTACTCTTCTATCGGCATATCTCCATATCAGATCCTTTACGGATCCGTACCTAAGCAAAGCTGAGACTAGCAGCATCCAACTAGTATCCTTACCCCTACTAACAAACTTAATCATAAGGATGCTCTAGCGCTTACTACCCGCATACACGCCGCATAGGATACCGCTAAGCAGCAAATGGAGAAGGCCCAGAACCGGATGCGATCCGCCATCAACCGCCATCGTCGCCCTGTCGATTGGGACATTAGCGATATAGTGTTCTTAGATACTAAGAACCTAGCAATTGACTGTCTAAGTCGTAAGCTAGCCGCTAAGTGAGAGAGTCCCTTTAAGGTCCTAGAGAAAGTTGGCCACTCGTATCGACTTCAACTACCAGTAGGCTCTCGTATCCACGACGTGTTCGCTCTGGACCTACTATATAAGGACCCTCAAGACCCCCTCCTAGAATAAGAAGCTCCTAAGCCTTCTGGTAAGCCTATCTAAGGTATAGAAGAGTGGGAAGTAGATCAGATCCTTGCTAGTAAGTTATATCGTGCTAAGTTAAAGTATCGGGTGAGCTGGATCGGACATAATCCAGATCCTACCTAGTACCCTACCTCTAACTTTATGGGAGCTCCTTATAAGCTTAGAGAGTTTCATAAACAAAACCTATCGAAGCTAGGACCTTCTTAGGCCCTTAGCTAGTAGATTTAAGCTTAGGAGAAAGGTATAGACGATATAACTTCGCTGCAGGATAATTAAGTGTAGGGAAAGAAAAGAAAAGTGGGTATAGAATAAGCCAAAAGTCACCCGAAACAGTCTCTCGCGCTGGCGTAGAGGAACTGCAATAGAGAGGCATAAGAACAGTCTTATAGCTATGGGACTAGCTGTCTACTAAGAGGGGGGTAGTGTAACGATGTTACAACTTCGCTATGTATCGGACCAATCCCAGAGCTGGATCGGAGGTAGTACTCGCCGCCCTCTTCATTAACCACTCGTTGTGAGGTCGGATCCGATTCGGATCCGACTAAGATAAGTATATAAGGAGACACTCCCTGTAGCTAGCTCTGTAGACTTTTGATATCCTTTCGTACAAGGCCTATAGGTGTCTATTCGAATTAAGGCTCGTTTGATGTCCCACGCACTCCCATATGCCTCTGAGTGACACTACCGCCGATACTGATCCGAGTAGTCTTGCCTGCGCCGTTACACGGATTATGTCAGAGATTAGCTGATTAGCTTATATCTCTAACAGAAACTTCTAGATTATTCTCGCGGATTAATCTAGAATTTGTCTTCTTTGGGCTCTTAGTTATATCCCTATTAATAGCTCTTCTAGTCCTAGTAGAAAGCTTTAAAACCCGGCCTCTACTAGCTCTTTCTTGCTTAGTAATGTTTTTCTTTTTTTATTAATACGATAAATAGCGTCGTAGATAGATCTTAGAGGCTTCTAAAAGTAGATAGAAATGTTTTTAATAGCTATATTGGCGTTAATAAGCCGATCAACTTCAGCTTCAAATTTAGAGAGTTTTGGATCCATCTAGAGGAAATAAAGATCTAAGAGACTAAGAATCAAAAGAGTGATATATATATGATATTCTGACTAATTGCTAACTAATATACCGCTTATGTAAGTATAGGCTAAGTACTAGATGTATTAAGAATCTATTATATATATAAGCTAGAGTAGCTAAGACCATTATCACGTGATCTATATATCTACTACTACTATATATATAACTATTAGCTATATAGCTCTATCTACTATAGAGTTCTAAAAGTTCAAAATCTTTTAGAATTTTTCCAAGTATTTAAGTTATTATAGATCTACCTAAAGCTGCAGTAGAATGTCACGTGACACCTATGTAAAAGACTAGAAGATCTTAGCTTTAAAACGCACTAACTTTTATATCTATAGCCACTATAGCTGCTGAGTAATCCTCTTTTAAAAATAATAACCTTTTTTTCTACGTTTTTTTTGTCACCCCACTGTAATTAGATCTATAGTAATTAGTAGGGGATGTATATGCTTTTGCTGAAATTAACTCTATTCGCTACTTGTCTACTGATCTATCTTTAGAGGCTCTAAGCTGAGACTCTGGCTTAGAGCTCCTCTTTTCCTGAGTTGCTGTTAGCTAGGTCCTTAGCCTCTTCTAGCTGCTTCTGTTTTTTGCTCTTAGGGAGGGCTCTAGCTCTCTCGACCCGAACGTTGTTTAGATAGTTCTTGGCTAGATGACCCGGCTCTTTATAGCTATAGTAGTCCCGTGGAGGTCGTTTTGGCCTACTCGTCTTCTCTTATGCTCGATTGACTCTTGAGAGTTCCTAGTCTATCGCTTTTGGGCTATTCTCTCGCTAGGTAGCTTTTGGAGATGCTTGCGCGTGATTATAGGCCACGTTCCGTTGGTTCCTCCTATATAGTTAGATTTGATATAGGTTGTTGGAAAGCTTGATTGCCTTATCTATATACTCCTTTAAACTCCTATTCTTAGGGGTATGGAGTATTAGCTTCTGGAGTTTCTCTCTGAGTCTTTTGCTAAACATCTTATGAGCTACTGCTGGACTAAACGTCTGTTGGGACTCTACGCGGAGTTAATTAAACTCTAAGACGTAGTCGCGTATTGGGCGTCGTTCTTACTTTAGGTGTCGAAGCTTATTTAGAGCTTGCTGCTGCTGGTGGACGTCTTAGAAGTAAGTATTTATATGCTCTCATAGTCCGGCGGTCGTTCGCTTCTTATTCTTAAGCACCTAGGGAAGAAGAACCTAGTTTGCCTTATCTTTCGTTTGGCTAAGTACGTATCGAACCTTTAAGTCCTCTATTGGGAATATAGTAACGTCGTATTCTAGCTTCCCTTTGTATTTAAACTTCTAGCCTAGATAGTTCTTATGGGTCCTATTGAAACGTTCTAGGTCTAGAAACTTATTCTTACGGGCCGTTAGCTTGGTAGTTATTATTAGCGGTAGTAGTAGGGTATTAACTCCTAAGAAGGCTTCTGAGCGTCCTTTGGCTTAGTTCCGTTTAAGTGCCTCTAAACGACTAACTATTAGGCTAAGAAGTCGTATTATCTACTCTATTATCTGAACTGTGGCGCTCTGGTCGCTCTTTAGTAAGCTCTTTTACCTTAGTGGGCTCCTCTCTCCTACTACTGTTGACTATTTTACAACTACTTCAATTGTTGGGCTAATTACTACCTCTTTCTACCTATCCTCTCTCAGTATTTATGTAATCTTACGCAGGATCTCTTCGTCCAAGACTTCTACCTAGCTCTTAGCGGTAGTGTACGCCGCTAGCTCTTCTACGTTCAAGTTGGGAACGTTAATCTCTATCGTACTGTTCTTAGGGGGGTTCTAAGAAAACTTTATTAAGTACCCCCTTATCGTCGCGTGTGGCTTCTAATCGTCTCTTGATCTGCTCGCGCAGTCCTGGACTATGGCCTACTTCTCGTTGGCGAGGACTGGTAGGGCTTACCTTCGGCTGTCCTTATTACCAGCTGGAATCTAAATAGCGCTCTATCGCTGTTGCGTCGCGTCCCTAGGAAGACTCGCGTCTTACTGTCTCGCTCGTGGGATCTCGTCTTTGATTGAGAGTAATTGCACGGCCTGCACCTCGTCCGATAGAGGATTGATAGGACTTTCTTACTACAACGTCCGCTTCTAGCTAACTGTACGCTAGGCCCGAGTGGCCTTTAGGTAGTTTATTACGCGACGTTACGCCTACGGCTCGGCTTTCTAAGACACGGTAGGGCTTCTAATAGGTTCTGGGCGACTCTTTTGCCTACTGTCTCTTACGGCTAAGCTTCCTGCGAAGCTCTGCTCTAGGTGTACTATCTTACGACGGTCCACCTACTCGCTGCGCTAAGGCCTTTCGTACCTATTGCAGCACTAACTCCGTGTTACTAGCTTATACTAATAGCACGTTCTGAAGCTTAGTTAGAAGATAGTCCGCCTAAGGCTTGTGTCTAATTGGGATCGAATACAAAATGTAAGGGGCTGCGCTCTAGGGAGTAATCGTGAGGTATATAAGAGGTTGTATTTAATAAGGAGCTAAGCTTCTAAGCTACGTAGCTGTCTATATACAAGCTGGTTACCTGAGTAATAATTGGACCGGTGAAGTCTAGGTGCACGAGGCAGCTTCTGGGTCCTGCGGCTGTCGTCTGAACGTCGTTCGGGCGGTGCGCAGAGAATCCGGGTGCTCGAGACAGCACCCGGGTTCTGCGAGTAGGCCGAGATTCCATCGAGGAGCTATTTAAAGGGCGTTCAGCCCGTTACAAAGAGGCCTTTAAATGAGTTTGTATTAGCCTATAGTATAGAAGAAGAGAGATAAGAAGAGTTAAGCTGTCGTATGACACCTCTCTCTTTATACCTTGCTTCTCTACTCTTCGTACGAGTAAGTTCTAACTAAGCGGTGTGATATAGGCACGTGATGTGGGCACGTGATACAATCACGTGCTTTCACTCCACGGGCGCAGCCCATTACACTACGATCTAAAGTATTATTAGTAAATAATACATTACTAGCTACCTCTATAGAGATACTACTACCTAGTCGTAGAGTTAGCTATTTAGTATTTAATAGATAGAGTAAAACTTAATCCGCGGCTTATTAGTATTCTTAACTAAGAAAGGAGCCTGTAACGGCGCAGGCAAGACTACTCGGATCAGTATCGGCGGTAGTGTCACTCAGAGGCATATGGGAGTGCGTGGGACATCAAACGAGCCTTAATTCGAATAGACACCTATAGGCCTTGTACGAAAGGATATCAAAAGTCTACAGAGCTAGCTACAGAGAGTGTCTCCTTATATACTTATCTTAGTCGGATCCGAATCGGATCCGACCTCACAACGAGTGGTTAATGAAGAGGGCGGCGAGTACTACCTCCGATCCGGCTCTGGGATTGGTCCGATACATGGCGAAGTTGTAACATCGTTACACTACCCCCCTCTTAGTAGACAGCTAGTCCCATAGCTGTAAGACTGTTCTTATGCCTCTCTATTACAGTTCCTCCACGCCAGCGCGAGAGACTGTTTCGGGTGACTTTCGGCTTATTCTATACTCACTTTTCTTTTCTTTCCCTACACTCGATCATCCTGCAGCGAAGTCATATCGTCTATACCTTTCTCCCAAGCTTGAATCCACTAGCCAAGGGCCCAAGGAGGTCCCGGCTTCGATAGGTTTTGTTCATGAAACTCTCTAAGCTTATAAGGAGCTCCCATGAAGTTGGAGGCGGGGTACTAGATAGGATCTGGATCATGTCCGATCCAGCTCACCCGATACTTTAACTTAGCACGATATAACTTACTAGCAAGGATCTGATCTACTTCCCACTCTTCTACACCTTGGATAGGCTCACCAGGAGGCTTAGGAGCTTCTTGTCCTAGGAGGGGGTCTTAGGGGTCCTTACACAGCAGGTCCGGAGCGAACACGTCGTAAATACGGGAGCCTACCGGTAGTTGAAGTCGATACGAGTGGCCAACTTTCTCTAGGACCTTAAAGGGACCCTCCCACTTAGCGGCCAGCTTACGACTCGGACGGTCGATTGCCAGGTTCTTAGTATCTAAGAACACCATATCGCCAATGTCCTAATCGACAGGGCGACGATGGCGGTTGACGGCGGATCGCATCCGGTTCTGGGCCTTCTCCATCTGCTGCTTGGCGGTATCCCATGCGGCGTGCATGCGGGTGGCAAGCGCTAGAGCATCCTTATGATTAAGTTTGTCAGTAGGGGTAAGGATACTAGTTAGATGCTGCCAGTCCTAGCTTTGCTTGGGTACAGATCCGTAAAGAATCTAATACGGAGACATGCTAATAGAAGAGTGAGGTAGGGAAATTTGGGCACGATCAATCAGAGGCAGTAGCCCACTCCAGTTATCCTGGTAGTAGGTTACGAACGGACGTAGTCTCTAATCAATGTACTTATTCATAATCTCTGTCTGACTATCAGTTTCCTTATGATAGGCGGTAGATAGCTTAATTTTGACACCTAGGATCCGACAGAACTCGGACCAGAAACTGGACACGAACTGTGGTCCTCGATCAGAGATAATTGTCTCCGGGGTGTGTCCGAATCGGTACACCCACTAGATGAAGAGTTCGGCCATACCCCTTGCGTCGATTGTCTTATGACACGGGATAGAAATGGCCTGTTTAGACAACCAGTCGATCACGACCATAATCTAATCATATCTGGCCTTATCCTTAGGGAATTCCTTAAAGTTAATGCAGAGGTGTTGCATTAGCCGGTCAGGAATCGGAAGGGGGTGAATCAGCCCTGGGACTCGGGTCTGTCTCGGATGGGCTTTGCGGCAGGCTAGGCAGTTCCGCACGTACCTCTTACAGGTAGCTTCCATGCCTTTCCAATAGTATTTCCGAGACAGCAGCTGATAAGTCTTCTTTGCACTTGGGTGGGCTGATGAGACCTGATCGTGGGCCTCTCGGATCAGTCGCGTGCACGCGGGGGAGTCTGGCTGCACGCAGAGACGGTTCGAGTAGAGCAACAGTCCGTTTTCTATCCGGTACTTATCAGGGAGAGTACGGCGCTCTTTCTCAAACGATGTGCGGTTTTGCTGCAACAGAAGCTCGATCAGCTCAAGGGAGTCCAGGGACATGGTCTCCTGAGTGGGCTCAACTACTAGCAGCGAGGTGGCCTGCTCGGATAGTTGTTCCACATATGCCTTGGCGAGTTCGGAGTTGATTC
>NW_006911902.1:1686619-1692554 GCF_000338995.1 Bipolaris sorokiniana ND90Pr | reverse complement strand
CGTTTTCTTGGGTCAGTCGGTGGACTTAGTTAACTAAGCTGGCCATCTGCCTATGGAGGTCTCTCATAGTCAGTACTGGTACCGAATCCTCCTCGTCTTCGTCTTCTTCTTCTTCTCGTGGGGATGAAGTCTCTAGAGATTCCTGGGTTGGTAGCTTGCTAGCTTTCTTCTCCGAGACGGTTTGGTCCTGGAGTCGGACCGATTTCCGAGGTGGTTCCTTAGAACTACCGGGTTTTGGTGGGTTAACCATCAGCGATTGCCTCTGAGGTTGATGGGTTATTGGTAGTCTCCGAGTCTCTAGCGTGGCGCACTCTACGCGACTTTTACCGAAGTAATCTGCCTCGCGAGGAGCGCAGAAGTTCCAAACCCAAAGGCTTCGGCCGGCAGGAGATCAGTGGGATCCTGCCTAGGTGAATGTGGGACGTAACGGTGGAAGTCCGGGTCGACTCCGGATCTTGGGGGATTGACGTGGTCTTCAACAAACAGCTGCGATATTGTTTTGAAGCCGTCACCGGCTGGGACGAGACTTTTGATATAATGTAACGGCGTAGGCAAGACTACTCGGATCAGTATCGGCGGTAGTGTCACTCAGAGGCATATGGGAGTGCGTGGGACATCAAACGAGCCTTAATTCGAATAGACACCTATAGGCCTTGTACGAAAGGATATCAAAAGTCTACAGAGCTAGCTACAGGGAGTGTCTCCTTATATACTTATCTTAGTCGGATCCGAATCGGATCCGACCTCACAACGAGTGGTTGATGAAGAGGGCGGCGAGTACTACCTCCGATCCGGCTCTGGGATTGGTCCGATACATGGCGAAGTTGTAACATCGTTACAGAGCCCTAAAGAATAAGGTAGAAGCAACTAAGTCATGGTATCGAGTCTGGGATGAGCTATCTCAACACCAAATCCAGACTTGGATAGAGCGGATACCAATACATATTAAGCAAACTATCCAGTTAGAAGGCGGCAATGAGTATCAAGAGGGCAGAAGATATTTCAAGCAGAAGTCTTCCATAGATTGATAGTTTTCGGTGGTATCTCGGCAGTAATCGAGAACCCCTGTCTAGCGCGGGGCCATAACTTTTGAAAGCATCCTCCGTATGTGTCAACGACTGCATGTCTGTTAGCACTGACACCTTGATAAAACTCGCCTTAATTGTACGTGTTTTAAGAGATGTATGACATACAATATTCGTGACCAATATAGAGAAAAGCATTAACGTCTGTCCCTACGTGCCGGGACGCACGGTGTAACGAGACACTTTCTCTTCCGGACTCTCGGACTATCCCACAACATGCTTATATATAGACAAGCGTAATGTGCATCTATGCTCTAGCTCTTACTCTTATAGTACATCAGCCACCGACTCGAAAAAGCGCGTCGTTGACCGTGCTGTCGCTGGTTTTCTTAACGCTATCTCTTAAGTCTCCTCTAATACCCCCTGTTCGTTCACGAGAGTACTTATTTGCGGGAAGCTCGGTGGGCTAGAAAGCACACTAGAATAGCGAAGATTAAGACTGCAGCTTTGGAAGGCCGATTTAGAGCAATAAGTATATATTCCGGCAGTTTCTCCGAGCAGACCGCAAGATCGTCAAAACGCGTCCTACAGGACGTGCGCTATTAGTAGCACTTGACATGCAGCTAGCCAGCAGTAGCGTGCTCAGATATTGCAGTACGGTATTGTAACAAATTCAACACTATACCTATAGCAGGCATTTGCTAGAAATAGCTGTAGCGTATGCGCACGGCTTTCTAGAAGCTTCTACAGCTAGAGAAAACACGACAAATAGTGAGAAATCCATTTTTGGAATCACCCATCACAATAGCCTCAAAAACATCTACCAGCGGTCGCAATAGTCTCTACAGGCCATCACGCGTCCCCCCGCGTCGGTTTGGCATTTATAGAGTAGTTGTTGCGGCCCTAGCAGACAGACGAACAAAATCTGCGAGCAAGCTACTTAATATGACACGTCCATCAAATGTAGCGGCAGTTACCTAGCCACGACACAGCAATGTAAGACGCGACGACGGAGCCTAGATACCCCTTTGAGCATATAGGTCACAACATACACAACACAGTCACTAATGGGCTTCCTAGTAAGCCTATTGCTATTGGACAATGCCTGCAACGTATCGCATCGACGAGCCCTCGCGCTGAACAGCATCACCTCTGGCACGAATTACCTCACAGACACCCGGCATGCTACTATTAGTGCCACAACATATCTATAGATCATCAGACAGCCTCGTCTACTGTCGCCTTACCTAGTGTTGAAGGAGTAGTGCCCCTTTAACACGCCTGACAAGGTCTGAGGAGATTCACCTAGGAGCTCTTATGCTTAGTAGGCTCGACGGCACGCACGAGCGGAGCATTGCTCTTGTAGGGCCGCGTTACGACGAAATGTTGCTGCTGCAGCGCCTAGTGGCAGGTCACACCACAAAACACAGCTGCATAGGAATCTAATGGACGGCATCACAACACTGAAGAATACTGGAGTTTAGAGAATACTTTGCAGGCCGTGGGGCATGAGGGCAAGCTAGCACATACGACAGCTGAACGCTAGGGGGAGACTGAAGGTATTACGGTCGCAAAGCATGAGGCAACCGTGCCTCCACCGGCCTTGAAACAACGCTACACATATAAGGCTTTAAGTACCGCGCATACACAGGAAGACAATTTAAGGAACATAATTATAGGCAAACACGTTACTTCTAGAGACAAAATGTGCATAGTCGTAGCTAGAAGCCAGATGCGGTAGGCCTCTAGAGACAGATGGCTCTTTCAAGAGTGAAGTGGGGCGGCGCGGATCAAGGTCTGCACCGCGTCGGCTGTCTACCAAGCCTATCAACCAGGCATAGCTGCGGTTCGTAGCTAAAACCGTGTAGGAATCAACCAACCAACTAACTAATCTAATCAAATCAAACCAACATCTCATCAGACTAATGTAATCCGCAGGTAAAAGTATAATGCATTAGCCGTTAATGATAGCAGATTTAGTCAGGGAGTGTAAGGGGCTACGCTCAGGGAGCTATCGCACAGGCATACTGATGATTGTATTCGATAGAGAAGAGAATTATAGACTACTAAGGGTCTGAAGGTTAACTAGTAGCGGCTCGGGTTAACCTTCGGCCGAAGTTTAGGGGTTCAGCCTAAACGTCTTTCAGACGCGTAGTACCGTGCGCTTGCGCATGTGACTGAGATATCATTGAGGGCTCACTAACTGGGCTTCAGGCCATCACAGGGAGCTCTGCTTGTTTTGCTTCAACACTATTGTGCAGTTAGTAAAACGCTAGCTAGTTGCCTTATATACAGCATAGTAACTTACACAAACAACCTTTGCAAGTATGGTTAGCTTATAATCATAGTAAAATGTAATTCAACGTCAACTTACAATGCCAGTAGCTCCTTTCCAGTTACATCCCCTACCTAGAGTGTCCGCGAGGGTACAAGTATTGCGTCCACGAGGAAAGGCGTTAGGGTACGGGTTTTCACCTCGAGTCCCAGCTAGAGTACCCTACAGGATTGTCAGCGTCTTATTCTTGTGACACATTTGTGCTTTTGACGTACGCAGAAATAACGTGTGTTTGGGTTTGACGCGCATGCCTGGCTGTTAAAATCAGCTGGCTTAGACCATCCGTCGTTGGTGAACCACGTGTAGGCCGACGCCGCTGGTAAAAGACTTAGAAGAATTAGCTTCATGTTTGACGATAAGGTAGATTGATTGTTTGCGCGAAGATGGAGGATAGACCTGTGTTGTGGGTAGGGCTTACTTGTAGTTACCTAGGTACTTATAGATGGCTACATTTCTACTTTCTTTAAAGAGCCGGGACTCCTAGATTACTAGCCGAAGTCGGCCCTATTCAGTTCGCTTTTTCTGGCGGTGTGCTAGGGTGACGGACGAGCGATTCTGACACCTTACTGTTTACATGGATGTTGGGTTCTCTAAATAAATAGCAACTATTCTCAACTTAGTCCCCCCCCCCCACCTATGTTTATAGAAATCCCTCAACTAAGCCCCCGGTAGCCTAAGCGTTCATAGAAGCCCCCTCAAGTAAGCCCCCTCAAGTAAGCCCCCTATAAAGCCCCTAACTAGTGTCTTACTAGATACGTATTAGCTACTTACTCTCTTATACCTAACCTCTAATGCGACGCGACGCCGCATAACGCGATATAACGTAAACGCGATAGAATAAGTAACGATAGCTACCTATATTATCTATATCTATATCTATATCTACATCTACATCTACATCTACATCTACATCTACATCTACATCTACATCTACATCTACATCTACATCTATTACTTACCATGCTTACTTATCTACCTACCTACCACGTTCTTATTTGCCGCGAGCATCGCTATGCTATTCGTGGCGTAGACGAGCATCTCAAGCGCCAACATAAGCTATCAATAGCAGAAAGAAGAGCGCTACTTAGCGCGTACGCTAGCCTCTCTCTTCTATCGCCAGACTAAGTGCCTCTACTAGAGCCTTATAGCGCACTATTAGCTGAGCTAGCTACGCCAGAAGACCCGCTACTCTGCTGCTGTACGACGAGCAGCAGCAGCAGTAGTAGTAGTAGCGCGCCTAGTACAGCGTGTGGATTCATTAGCACAAGTCGCATCTGCATGCAGAAACACGTAAACCAGCAGCATAGTATTTACCTTACCCGCTAGTTAACTATCTTAACTCCTTCGTACGCTGAGCATGCTGCCTAGCTATGGAAGTCTGTGAAAGTGCAGACCTTTTTCCGCGAGAAGCGATATATCCGCTACTTTATCGTACAGGAGCAGCAGCAGCCACAGCTACAGCAGCAGGATAGAAGCTAGCTAAGAATAGTAGAGCAAAGAGAGGCAGAGCGCTACTAGCAACGGCTAGCGACTCTATTATGCGAGTGGGACGCTATTGAGCGTAAGGATCGCGGGGCTATATAGTAAGTAGCAGAAGAAGCCTTAGCTTAGAACCGTACTGACTAGTTTAAGCGGACGCGCTGGGACGAGCACCTATAGGCCTATTCGAACTGGCAGCTACTATCGTACGCAATACGGCTACTAGGTAGCGATAGGCTGCGTCTATAGCGCGTTGTCCGTCTTATAGAGGAGCTTACAGACTAGACAGTAGATAGCTTAAGTATAGTAGCAATTAATACGATGCGCTCAACACCAACTTCGATTTTTTCATAATAGGTGTAATTTTAGCGAAATATATACAAATCCATCCCAAGAAATCTATTACAACTAGTGCCAACTCGTGCAGCCCACGCGCTATAGAGCTAGAAGCTGGTAAAGTAGCTAATCTGAACACGTCTCACTCACGAAAACAAAAACACACAGACCATCTAGCTACTTACTAAGAAAAGAGCTTAGTAATAAAATGCCGCTAGACAGTAATACTATTGTAGTAAATACTTAAGAAAACAGACAAGAGAGCCTAGGGCCAGAGGCCCAAACTGATAGAGAAATGGAGATAGAGTCTACTTGTTACAAGTAACAAGAAGAATTCTCTCCTTGACAAGTGACGAGATGGCTGAAGGCCTATGGACGTCCACGCCAGAAGGTAATGATCATCGCGGGGCGAGGATCACGTGATTGACATCACGCCAAGACGACCGTCAGACGCTAGTATGTGATGGCAGCAATCCTTTGATGGCAGCCATCAGGACATCAGGCCAAGCAACGGAAAAGTCGTGATGGCAGTGATGGCAGGACTGGAAGCAATGAGGATATAAGGATGGATGGATTTCATTATTACTCTCGTTGTGGTCAACTCAAATTGTACTTTCTTACTAGTATTCTTTACTTCACAAGATAGTTACATGTTAGTCTATTGAATAGATTAGCGTTGTCAAACCCCGGTTACATCCATAACTCTTTTCCACTACGAATCGCCAGACAACTCTCACGGAGCTAGTCCCTATTCCTACTC
>NW_006911902.1:1645495-1664399 GCF_000338995.1 Bipolaris sorokiniana ND90Pr | reverse complement strand
AAGAGGCACCAAAAGAGAGATTTCAAGCTCTTTCTATTCTCTTAAGATAGGGCACGGATACTTCAAATGCCTATCTAAAGAGAGTAAAAAGAAGAGAAACAGAACTCTGTAAATGCGGAAGACCACAAACAGCAGAGCACCTACTTCTATACTGCGGTTTCTATAGCGCAGAGAGAAACCAACTTAAAAAGACTCTAGGCCAGAAAGTACTTAAACTCCCACTCTTACTCCACACTACGAGCGGTATAGAAGCTACTCTAGCTTTTATTACTAGCACGAAGATAGGAACAAGAAAGTGGCATGTAGGCCAAGAAGGCTAGAAAGAAGAAAAATAAGAAAAATAAGAAGAAAAGAAGAAAAACAAAGAACAACGAATTTGATTTTACTAGCACTATTTCCTATCCCCTAAGAGAGCTCGCTAGAAGGCAGCCTAGCTGCTCTATATCTCTCCCTGTTACCAAACTGCTCTTTAGCACCAGGCGTCTAGAAAGCTAGTACTAGCTTAACTAGACAAAGGCCGAAGCACCATAGTCACGCAATACAGCACAACGTACCAAATTGTAACTAGTTAGATAGAACGGCCTTTGGCCAAAGTCCTACATAGCCAACGGCTGATACAGGACTATAATGGAATAATAATAATAATAATAAACAAGTTAAGTGCAACATTATACCCTAAGTAGCAATACGGTCCGCCCGTCTATAGGCTATACACATCTTTCAGACAGTCCTCGTGACGCTGCTCGCGGTGGCGACTGAAACCACCGATACGGCCATGGTGGCAGCCATGGCCATTCGCCTCTTTGAGGCATATGTTAAGCTGTGAGACCAGGGGCCTGCAAATTGCCCTGAGTCGGCCTCGTCCGCGACTCAAGTGCTGATGATGGCTACCACCAGGGTCCCATTATTCTCCCTCTCTCTCCTCTCCCGAATAATCTTTTGCGCGCCGTTTAGCTGATCGACGACACTATACCTGAAACGTGGCACCCCGGCGAAGCGTCTTCCAGAAGATTGGCGGGAGACCGTGCACGTAATGGGATGGATGGCTTGGCTGTTCATGCGAGGGCGGACCTGGCTTCTTTGGTATCCAATCACAACCACAATTTGCATATTCAACAACACCAACTCTTGGGAGCATGACGGACGGTGGGGCAGTTTCTATATTGAGACTGTCGCCGGTTTATATGCTGTGACCACACGATACCGGACCAGATCCGCGCTATCGCACATCTTCCTTCAACAAAAAATACAATCGATAGCAATTACCAAGTCTATCCCATAACCCCCTACGTAATAGCTGTCACAAAGTCTATATCATAATCCCCTAATAGCTGTCCATCCATCAAAAGCCGCTGTCGACTCGAGTTGGCAAGGATCTACTGCTTGTAGCAGGAGGTGCGGAACTGAGCGTTCCAGCCACTGACAGTGCTGTACTTTCCATTGGAGTTGCAGGCGGTGCCGACCTCAAGAGGGTTGCGAGGATTAGTCGCACCATCAGCGCGGTGGGCGTTAGTGCACCAGCGCTGGCAGTCGAGGTTGCCAATCTGAGGATCCTAATCCCAAGTTAGCATTCAACATGTATATTTCACTCTGTCTCGTTCTTGAGGGGTTGCTCACCGAGTAAACGCAGCAGTGCGAGCCATCTCCAAAGAGGCACTGGCAGAACATAGCAGCCTGAGTAGTAATGGCGCTGGCGATCAGCAGAGTGGCGAGAGAGAGGATGCGGACCATTCTAGCGGTTGTGGGCTGTCTTAAGTAGATATTAGAAGAGTGTAGAGTTGAATGGATCGAGGTCGGGAGTCTTGGTGCTGTACAGTGAGCTGGATATCGTTTCAAAGAACGGGTGCTGCTCTGATATTTATACGTATGTAGGTAAGGTAGTATGCCATCAATTTTCCACAATCCAGCTAGCCTAGCTGGATGCAGAAGAGAGTCGTTGAATGACGTAACTTACAGTCCCCCTCCCTGTATCGGTCGTTAGGGTCTGGTCCTTGCAAGTGTCACACACACCATTTTCATTTACAAAGTTCGTCTCTGCGATTCTAGAAAGATATTAGTTAGCGCTAATAACCAGTATATGCATAGGGGCCGAACAAGTTAGGCGCGCCACAAGACCCCCCCAGCAAGGCCAACTTGATTAAACCTTCTTAACTACGATCAGAATAGAATAGTCACGTGAAAGCAAGGGCCAGATGTGAAGGACGTAGACCAAAGTATAATAAAAATCATCGAAGGCTACTTTTGTTCCATACAGTAGTGTAATTAAACTTTATTGTTTTCTTATGAAATTCAATCGAAGAATGAAACTTTGATTGAAACTCGCTCAAGATCTTGCACACATTGATAGATGTCAATGTGTGTCTGTAGAATCTGGCGGTGTCTACGCATGTCTGTTACCTGTTAAATTCAAGGAGCCGTCACAGATGTCTGGCGGAGTAGTGCTTGGATCGCTCTAGATGGTGCAGTCGAGTCAGCCTAGCTCCGTACAGTCTCTTCAGACCAACGGGTATTTACGTGTGCCTATGCGTTCTACAGATGTCTCCTAATCCGCAATCATGACATACTATAGTCATAGGCAAAAGTATTGTGGGTAGGAAACTATGGCGTGCCGATTACAAGGGATTGAAAACAAGCCAACGCAGTTCAACCTCAGTGGTTCTAACGGATAGGGCAGAGCGCAATTCTCTTCCGGTCGCTATTTAAAATATCGTTAGTTCACTGAACAACTCCTCCACCTATGA
Organism: Bipolaris sorokiniana ND90Pr; assembly: GCF_000338995.1. Taxonomy (NCBI): domain Eukaryota; kingdom Fungi; phylum Ascomycota; class Dothideomycetes; order Pleosporales; family Pleosporaceae; genus Bipolaris; species Bipolaris sorokiniana. Next base: position 1,661,658 of record NW_006911902.1, on the reverse strand, counting down.
TACTTTTCCCCGTAACTACGGTAGACCTTGTTTGGCAATTTCTTCCACATTCGGTCAATTGCTCGGTCTAACAATATATGCTCTGTTTTGAGCTGCTCGCGTTTGGGTTAAGTTTAAGGTACGAAGACATGCGGGAGAATGTGCTTCGTACCATCGTTACAGCGATTCATGTCCGTGTGGGCCTGTGCGCCCCCTCGCTAATGGAGTCGGCGCTATAGTGTATCTTCCACTCACCTTACTACAAGACTTCATCTGTAATTAATGGACGAACATGAGCTTGCCCTCTATATAAAACTATAGCAGCCCTCTTCAAAGTCAACATACTAACACAGCATCTTCACCACTCTCGTTGACAAATCAGCTCAGTAAGGACAAGTTTTACCAAACATCCTAATCCTACTCAACCTCATCATCCTCCAACTACAACAAAATGGTCCGACTTTCAATCTTCGCAGTTATCTTCGCCACCGTCGCTTCTGTCGCCGCTGACGGATACTGTCAATGCCTCTTCCCGGATGGCTCCCACTGCTGCGTTGTTGTAAGTCAATGATAGCCCGAGCGAAATTAAATAGGACACACAAGGGACCAAATCTAATAATGTACCAGGCATACGGCATCAGGAAAGCATGCGTGGAGAATTGCAAAAACAATGGAAACTCAGACAGGATGTGTAATGCTGGTGGCAAGTACTCAGACGTTAGCTCGTGGAACGCAGGATGGCGCCGCGGCTGCAAGTACGAATACGTCGTCTAGGTAGTACAAAGGATCTCGCCAGGGTGCCTTGCGCAGCTCCGCCCAAGCAACCATTTCCTTGCATTATGGTGAACAATATCTTTTTCTATTAAATTTTTCTCGGTTTTTGAGATCCTTGAGACCTCGCTGAGAACCTCGCATGTAGATAGATCACATTTCTTCGAAGTTATAGAAACACGACGTAGAGGTATGGCAGTCAATCAAACCACCTTGTATACCTTACTCTCCAACTCGCACCAGGAATTAGTACTGCACAAATAGTGATACTGAAAACCTCCTTCGATTCTATTACCCAAAACAAACATACAGCCTATGTCACTTGTAGTACACGCTTGTCGAAACCTTCTAGCCAGCGATGTTTCATACCAGAAGAGACTTAGATTTCCTTGTGGGTACAAATAATGAGGCAAAATGAGAAGGCTCTTCGTCTGTAAACTTCACGAGTATATGGAACCTTGCACATGTATTCAGGATTATTTGTTTCCCTCGATCTTCATCTTTCAAGACCTACCACGTTCATCGCAATAACCTAATGTATTAGTGTTTTCCTCATGTGCGCACTTTTAGGGGGTCGGTGGAGGGTACGCTGTCCCCCCAAAGTACTCTCGTGGCGCTCATGCAGGAGGGCTGCATCGTAGCCTGCCTCACTTTTGCCACAAGAACGGTCACCGTCTTGGACTAACACTAGTCAGGACCACTCTAGCGGTACTGGCCGCCTGACTGCACTAGTCCCAGTCGCCCCTGCGGTAATGGCGCCACCGTGCGTTCCTCACCTTGATAGTGTGGAGTTGATACAACAGTATTTAGTGGCTTCGAGATGGCATTTCGATATAGACCATGCATATGCACTTATATTGCGTGGCGCATGGCCTAAAATTGGCGTCCTGCGGGCACGGATACTTGCCGCATCGGAGACATTTGCAGCTATTCGTGCCACTAGTGATCTTCCCGTTTCATACTGATCTAAGTGCATAAGAACTTAACTCTAGTTCACTCTAGCCGAGTGTCTGTCTGACTCTAACTTCAATCCAATCCCTTGTCGAGTTTACCTGACTTATTTACTATCTTCATCTAAACTTAATTGTATAAACGTTTTCGTCATTACACACGTTGATCGAAACTCTATCGCGGAGATTTGGTGACCGCCTTGTCTAATCAGTATGGCGAGGAGCCTTTCCAAATAAACACAAGCGCGTTGTTACGGACTCCGTGAGCTTCATCACCGAGATTCAATGTGGCTTGTGCACCTCCCACCGTAGAGTGCTTCGTGAATTCACGAAGATATGTCTGTGACTCGTGTTATGTGGTTTTTTTAATCTGCTGGACTCTATAAAGATGGCGATTTCTCTGACTGCTCTCCGAATGCATTCACTCATCAGCACCATCACATCACTCATTATCACATAATCCCACAATCTAATCCAACGACATCATCCTTATCAACGCCCAGCATGGTCCGCCTTCTCACAATAGTTGCCATGCTCTTTGCTGGCGCAAGCAGCGTTGCTGCTTCATATTGCCAGTGCCTTTACCCAGACGGCAGCCACTGCTGCGTCATTGTAAGTCATCATACATTACTTCATACTTAAACATGCCTTGCTCACCACTGTGGTCTTTCCAGAACAACGAAGCCAATGATTGTAAGAGAATGTGCATGAGAGCGTCCGGGGACCATACGACCGCCGGAGAGTGTAGGGCCAACGGGAAATTCTCCAATGTCAGCGGGTGGAACGCCCTGCACCGCACGCAGTGCGAGCCACCCTTCATCTACTAAATTCCGTAACTTACTTGCGCCATCGACAAAGCTCCTGCGAGGGCATTTTCTATGTATAGTTCCATCGGAAGAAGATGTTCAGTAGACTCTTTCCAGTCATCAGGGGGATGTCGACGATTGTTTCAGTCGGGAGAAAGAATGCGATGTGGTATTGTTAGACAGTTTGTAGTTGGTTGATTAAGCATCGGGGGCTTGTTCAGAGCATACTAATGGCCCGTCTAAGATTGTGCGATTCACGCTATTACTTAGCCTCTTGGAAGCTACTTAGTAGAAGTAGTGCTCGCTGCGTGACATGAGTATGCTGTAGTGTACTTGTATCTGATCAGATTAAACTGCGGATATATATTGGGATTTCTTTTCGGAGCAGATAGATTACCTTCTTCAGTTAATACAATCCAGCGATTGGATTTGAGCTCTATTATACCAGCTCGATTGCGGGTTGCTCCTTGATCTTTTGAGTTCGATTTTGCATCGTGATACAATATACGCGGCCTTCTAATTTTCTAATGCTAATCAATTCGTACATAAGAGCGATAACACTCTAAGCATGCGCCTCCGCAAAGCACTCTGAAGTACATAAGAACCTCGTTCAAGATCGTATAACCGACCCTCTACAACGGCAACAGGCATCTACTCCTGGACAATCCAGAGTACGGTTGCCTTATAGAATAGTGGTCAAGTTCCTTTGCAATCCAGAGTTGCTACACCAGCACTTCTAAGTGCCACATTATTCGCACGCTTTACAGAGTCCCTGTATTAATGTGTCCAAATATGGTAGGATCAGACCATTAACGTATCGTTAGCTGCTGCTAGCAGTTAATTCCCAGTTAATGGACTATAAAAAAGACAACACTGATGAAGCCAAGCGAAAGAGATCATCAATCGTAGATCAAACTGACCTTGGACTAATGAACATTCTTTTAGCGAACCGTGGAGCGAGCTCCTAGTGTACCGAAGTGGTGCGCCTCTGGAGAGACGTCGCGGCACGCACGAACCTCGTCTTCATCTTTTTCGAGGTTGCTCTCTTTATCAACTTCATCGGTGCAGGTCAACCGGATGGCTTTTAACAGCTTACGAAAATCCATGACGGCATCATGAAATGCCTCCCCAAGATCTGGGGCCCAGGTTAATATGCGATGAGAGGAGGCATGTAAAGTCAGCAAAACGAATATAAAGGCATGGTATGTGGGGCATTGCCGGGCAGATTTACACGGCATCAAAACGCGCCTTGCTTTTCCTCAGCATAGGGAAACCACCAGAACTCTAGCGAAACGTTAAGAAAAGGACTATCAATTTATAAAGGATATTAAGAAAGGTGTGATGTAAATCTTCCGCCTTTTCTCTGATTAACTTGATGCGGCCACTATCGGCGTTACGAATTTTCGCAGTTCCCATGGGTCATAACCAGGAAAGAGATATCTAGACCACCAATGCGGGTTATTGTTAGTCGCAGTGGTGTTGGTGGTGTAATGATTGTATTTGAGCCGTAAGTCTTTTGTCGCGGCAATAATCGGACTTGCTGTTTATGGCACTCTCAACCTTACTACATTGGCTTTTGTTAGCTTGAGACCGAAGATTTTAACCCCGTTGAAAAAGACTGATACCTCTGAAACTTGTTCTTGCGGTTTATCAGCAGAGGATGCTTTGGCCAGGAACTGTACATTTGATCCGTACGCGATGGTCTGGGTACCTTCTTCCTCTTTGGATAATGAGTTGTTTCAATTCTTCTACTCAATGGAAGGAACAAGCAACGCTATACCGATCAACTCATCCTTCCATACTTTCCCACACCCCAATCAACAATTATCAATCCACGAAGTATCGTTACTTGCCAAGCCGGTACATATGTCGGCCGTACACGCTGGGGACGAGGGTGGATTTGTAACAACCACGATAGATTGGCGTTTAACCCATCGTCTCTATGTCTTAATGAAGAATGTACGGTCCATAGAAACGATGATAGGAATCGAGCCAAGGTACTACCACTTAGACCATTACCAACATTGTTCATCAGCCTTGCTTCGTTTCACCAAATCATCAAATACTACTAGTAGTAAATACTCCTTTTCTCAGATTGATATATATCCTCCAAAACTAGATTCAATACAACAAGTGTGTAATACAAAAGTAGATCTTCTAGAATCTGTAAGTTAATTACTATGTTTGTTTTTGCTATAGGTATAATAGTAGTACGTTGAAATTTTAAGAATAAGAAGCGAGTATTTTAGTAGAGTAGATAGTTCTCATTAGCTAAACTACTATACGTATTAACTAGCTACAGCATATACCTCGAGTCATTTACACTTAAGGAGAATGGCCACATTCAATACGATGTTATAGTCTTGACAAGCTCGCGTAGAATGCCTTAACCTTTGGGTGTGCTTGTACCTTATAAGGGTTGAAGTTCAGCACTTGCAAGCCGTCTATGCTCGTCGCACGGGACAATGCTACGTATGCCTGGCCCTTCTCGAATACGTTGCCCAAGTCCACCTTCACAAGTGATAGTGTCTGACCCTGTGCTTTGTGAATACTCAATGCCCATGCAAGGATGAGGGGAACTTGGGTGCGGGTTGCAAGCTCCTGGCAAAACCACCTATCTTCTTCATCGTTGTCCTCGCCTTTCTTTGCCTGTATACGAACCCATCGCTCAATAACCCACCGCTGAGGAACACAGTGCTCAACTTGGGTGCTATCACCTGGTCCGTGAAAGCGCACCACAGGGTAAAGTGGCAGGTTCTCCCCTGGTAAGGCTTCCTTGCCCATGGTCAGTCTAGCTTCGGGATCCCAATCTTCACGGGTGACGTAGTATTTATCGTGCCACGGAGCATGGAAGAAGTTTTCTTCATTTGCAAAACCGATTACGCAGCCCTGAGATCCGTTGACAAGGCCACGACCTAAGTTCTTAACAAGCATAACTTGTGCACCCCGCTTTAGCTGGATCATCTTTGGTGCAGGGCAATTGGATAAGAGCTTCTTGCGGGTACTTGGGTTTGTGACAATTCCACCATCTTCAGATGTGTATTCGTAGACTTTGCCGTCAAGTTTTTGCAGCCTTGTATTGTTCGCAAAGTCAGCTTCACGACGTAGAGGGAAAAGTTGAACGGCCTCCAGCCCCTTGTCTGCGAGTTTTGTCACAGGTCTGCTCAGTCTTCGAAATGTGCTAATAGTACTTGTTGAGACACGGCCTTCGCGCATCTCATTCAGCATTCCGGAAAATAATGGATCCTTTTGTCTGTAGACCTTAGTCAGACTGATCGTGTGCCGAACAGCATCTTTCCATGCCTTGGCCTCGAAACAGAACCTTGGGCTTCCATCGTCACTCCTTTGCACTACCGGAGGTAGCTGAAAAAAGTCACCCGTAATAACAAGCTGAATTCCTCCAAATGGTAAGTCACATTCCCGCACTGCGCGTCCAATGACATCAAGCTTGTCGAACAGTGTGTTGTCGACCATGGATACCTCGTCAATAATAAGGACCTCAACATATCTCCAACGCTTGCATGAGCTTTTGTTACTGAGTATGTCTTTGATGAGCTGTTTTGTAGGAGCGGTGCCAAGCCCTATCCCAGCAAAACTGTGGAGTGTCTTTCCGCTGATAGTAAAAGCAGCAAGGCCTGTGGACGCGGTGACAGCAACACAGTCATCACTACCCTCAAGGTATCTGATGATTAAGCCTTCTATGATTTTCTTGAGAAGAAAAGACTTTCCAGTACCTGCAGGGCCCGTGAAAAAAACGTTCTGTCTCTTATTCAAAACGAGGTCTAAAACAGCCAGCTGCTCGTCGCTCAACCCTTGTTCCACCGATTTCACTGCCAATTGCTTAAGTTCTTTGGTGCTTACTTCTATTATGGCAGTCGACTGGATTGCTCGGTGCTTCTGCCAAAAGGGTTTCGTTGCTGAATTATTCGCAGTAGAAAGGTGTCGAAGCGAGACATTAGATGATGTTTGTCTCCCCCAGCCGGCAGTTGACTCAACCTTCATCAACCTTCGGTAATCCTGGCTTGCCCTATAGCGGCTATCGGAAGCTCTTACACACTTATATGGCAGGCTGCTCACTGTACATATCGGCAACTTAACGCTGTAGTATTGGACTGGTGGTAGTGACACGGTTGTTGACGCGCCTAGATACTGACATTTTGGCTGACGGGTTTGGCGAAAATGTGGCCGAAGAGGATTACATGAGCGATTAGTGACCGTCGCACTGTGATTCATCAGTGAGACATCACTGCAACGAGAGGCTAGCAATATCATCTCGAAAACTGTTTTTGCCTGTAAACAAATGTACATATGTACAGTTGATTCACCCGTTCGTCGGGCATATCGCCATGTATAAGATACGTTAGTGGCACGTGTCATCTAGTGGTCCATGCACTCCCCATGCGTAGCAGCAATACGGAATACCAAATTCAGTCTGCTCCACGCACGCACCAGTTCCTATGCGATGTCCTTGTAGCGTGATCATGACGAAAACATGGGAGCTCACTTCCAGTTCCTACAACCGCAGTGATAGAAATTCCATATCACGCAGGGATTGGTCTCTTAGGCAGTATCGTGTTGACATTCCCAAATGAGCACAGGGTATCTACATAGGGACTACTTCCAGCGATGTTGATGTTGGTATTAGTCCTCCAGAGTCGCTCGCGTATTATCTTGGTAAGCCCCCAGCCTCGCGAGCATGCAACTGCGCTTTACTCAAATGGGTGACTCTGATAACTTAGAAAGATAGGTCAACGATTACTCAAACTATTGTGCTAAATACTGATTAGTAGCCCAAAATGCATACTGTTGTCCAGCGGAGCCAATTGTAGGAACACCCGGACTGAGTATGCAAAGGATAATTCAAGAATTCTAAAAGCATTGTTGGCTTCGAAGCTCTCTGTGATACCACCCTACTGCGTCATGCTTCCCGTGGTCAACATTCACAAACCCTGTGCCCGTCACAGTGTCAGAGGTGTTCTATTAGCGGTTTTCAGTAATCATTGGCCTCGGTTCAGCACATGGGATATACTTTGGTCTCACCGGGATGGTCGGATTTAGATTTTCTCACCAAAAGTTTGAGGGGCCAGCCTTACTTTTAGACCAGGATAGATATCCCGATACATCATCGCAGAGCGCAGAGGCTACGTAATACCTCTGTGTGTTTACCTTCATCGCCACTCTACATAGTGATCATGAAAGATGACCATCTCGAAGACTTGACGGCACAACCATGGTGTACAGCACTTCTTTCCGATTCTTTCGTAATGCATCTAAGTAAACGCTTGGTACCTGGTGCAAATTCAGAAAGTGCATACATACATACAATGCTCCTTCGCACGCTCTTCACCGACGGTTCTATCCGCGCCTATGTCACATTGTTCCGACCAGGAAACGAACAAAAAAGAGAATTGAATGCAGGAAAAATGTGGGTCAAGATTGCTTTAGCTCCCAGCGAACCTTCGTCCGAAATCCGCCAACAAGATGCACGAAGGCAAGCAACGAAAGAAGAAAACCATTTCGATGTTAGCGATACCAATAACCCCGAAGCAATCTTCCTTGTTTCTGTTGGCCGTGACGTCAATGGTGACACTGACCGACTTCACGGTGGCATCATTTCTGCGCTATTGGACTAGGGTATGGGGGAGTTCCTATGTTATGTGTATGAAGCGGGCTCATCTCCAACCGTAGAATCAACAGTCAAGTTCAAAAAGCCAATCATTATGCCTAGTGTTTTCATGGTGAGAACCAAAGTCAAGAGAGAGGTGGGTAAGTGAATTGAGACGGTGGGGTGGGTTGAGGATGGTCATGGAACCGTATTCGCAGAGGCCTCCGCGACATATGTTCTTGCGAGGATTGAGGAGGCTAAACTTTAGTGAACAGTAGAATGCATACGGCTGCTGGAGCGACTTCGAAGATCAGAGTTGTACGCGAGCGATCTAACGGTGTTAGAGTATAGGGGTTCTCCAACAGTAAAGTGCGAATTCAAGAGCCACTAACACTCGATCACCACCATCCCAGATGGCCAGTCTTGGCGAGATATGAATCACAAGACTGATCTATGCACCCCGCGGTGGCAATTGCAATGGGCTAGGCCTTCAGAATGTTGCCATTGGCTGATCCGGTCAAATATGAAACGTTTCGAAGATACTACAGTGGGGTGACAAAAAAAAAAGAACTCCAAAAAGTTGTGATTTTTAAACATCCATTGCTCAATGAGTATTAGCGCTAAACTAATAAAAAATATATCGTTGAATAGGAAATTTCTTGGCGTATAAGATGAGGGTCTAGTAATACTGCTTAGTTAGCACTAGGAAGGCCATATGTCTTCTTAAACGTAGAGTAAAAAAATATTCTAACTTTAGCTCTAAATTTCGCGCTGTAAATTTTGACTTTTTTAATATTAGTCTATATATATTAGTAATATACTTACTAAGTAATTATATAAGCATCTTAGTTATTGTATTTTATACGTATAATATATAGAAATAAATAAAGGTTATTTTTAGGTACCACTTATATAAGCGCTATATTAGTCAGCGATTAGTAATATTAGAGTATATATTAATATCTTTTCTCTCTTAGAAACTTATAACTGCATTCTCCTCTTATATACGCAAAATTATTAAATTTCGAATCGCAACTTGATAGGTTACTAAAGGCAAACGTACTACTAGTAAACATTATTAAATACTTTAACAAAAGCCCCCGTGCTATTTATAACGCTAAATACCGAATTAAAGAAAAGAAGACAAGTTATTTTAACAAAGAAAGAGCTAGTAGAGGCAGAGTTTCTAAGGTATCTTCTAGAGCCTTAAGAGCTATTAATGTTGGAATAAGGAGGGTGCTACTTGTTCTATAGCTAGCTCAGAGGTAGAGTTGTCTACTTGTCTAGCGATAGACTCAGAGATAGCGAATCGATAGGTTCTAGGATGAAAAGAGAGAAACAATGCTAGGGGAGAGATTGAAGAACTAGATTGATCCGATCTTATCTTGTTGTCTGCACTAGTAGTCTACTTTGTGCTTGTAATCTGCTCTGCGTTCTATCTAGTATTCCTATCACTAGTATTTATACTAGCTAGTAGCGATAGATTACGTTGTATACACGTAATCTTTATTTATCTCTTACGCTACTAATACACTCGTGATACACTAGTAGTATGATAGTATAGATCGCTAGGGTATAGCGATCTAGTCGATTGATAGATCGATCTTATCAGAGATTAGCTAAGTAGCTTAGATCTCTAACAATTAATAGAGATATTATTAGAAGTCCTAAGAAACAAAAGAAGCGTTTAATAAGAGAAAATAGTTTAGATATTTCTTCTAGAACGCTTCATAGGGCTCTTAAGGATTAAGGTTAGACCGTTAATATCTGTTCTAAAAAACAGATTTTAAACGCCTCTACAGCTAAAAGGAGACTAGCTTATGCTAAGAACTAGCTAAAAGAGCTTTCTAGTATTAATTTTAGAAAGATTATATTCTTAGACGAGTGTGGAATCGAACGTGGGCATAGATCTCGATCAGAATATATAAGAAAACGTAGAAATCAGCAGTTAGGCCAAAAGCTTATTTCTACCAAGAACAAAAGTACGTTTAGATTAATATTTATATTTTCTAATACTTACCTATAATATCTATTTTTAAGATATTATATTCTTATTATAGTAGCTTAATTACTAATAAAGATATAGATCGCGATATTACTATCTAAGTTTAGGCTGCTATTTAGGTAGGAGAAAGATCTAATATAGTAGTTATTAAAACGCTAAAATCAACTATTAGCCATCGGAATTCCTACTATATTCGAAAGTGCCTAATACCTCACGTTAAACCTTAGATTAAAAGAGGTAAGTAATATATACTAATTTTTACTTAGATTTCTATATTTCTCTATATATATATAAATATTTATATTACTATATATATTAAACTAATTAATAACTCTAGGTTAGAGTTTTTAATAGGATAATGCTGTAAAGGGCTGCGCCTATGATCTCTACCGAAGGGATCACGTAGTCGATGACCACGTGATATGCCTTCCGTACAGACACGTGATCAGAAGCGAGTAAGTATAAGATGTTAGAGATATAAGCTAATCAGCTAATCTCTGACATAATCCGGGTGCTCGGCACTATACTCGGATTCTTCAGTCAACCAATCCCTATACAATTCATCTATCTATTACGTCTATAGCTACGTAATCTACTACTAGATAGATTCTTCTAGAATCTAGTACAGCAAATATATATAGTAGTAGAATAGCTAGTAGATAGAAACAAAAGAGCAGATTACAAGAACAGATCAGACTACTAGATCAGATCAATCCAATCCTTATCTCTCTCCCCTAGCATTTCTCTCTTTTCATCCTAGAACCTATCGATTCGCTACCTCTGAGTCTATCGCTAGACAAGTAGACTACTATACCTCTGAGCTAGCTATAGAACAAGTAGCACCCTCCTTATTTCAACATAAGAGAAGCCTATACTTAGTTATTCTCTCTTTTTCTTATCTTTTAGCTTCTGTATAATAGGTAGAAGTATACTTATTCGCTAGGCCTCTCCGCTTATAACATAAGCTAAAAGATTACTTTAACCTTCTTTACTCTTTTCTCTCGTACGAAGCAAGAGAGAATTAAGAATATAAAACTAATAAGATATAACGATAGGGCTATATAAGCTTACGCTAAACCTAGAACCTAGCAACGCCCTACTAAGGCCTCTATCGTACGAGGAGCTCGCAGAAAGCTGGAGCTAACTTAATGTAATAAATAATCTACTCTAACGAAACCTAGACTAGATAGCTATAAGACTTAAGAACGCTAAAGGCGTATAAGAAGAACTCTAAGAGATAAAAGCTCTTTTTCTCTATATAGTACAGGGGTAAGCTACCCCTAACGTATAGACTTCTAATCTTACGCTAAATATAGAAAGTTAGTAATCTCCTTACTAGCCTCTAGCTACGCCTACGCCCGTATAAGAGTTTGGGAAAGCTAGACTCTTTAATATTAGAATCTTTAAGAAAGGCTCATATAAAGAATACACGTAGTAGAAGATGTAGATTTATATAAAACTATTAGCGGATTACTAGGCTTACTTTATAGAGTTCTACTAAGCTTACTATATAATCTCCCGTATAGAAGAACTAGCCTTTTTAGTATTATAGGCTTATGTATAAGACTTTATAAGTAGAAACTTATTACCTTATCTTAGTAAGCTTTAGGAGCAACTAGACGCGTTCTTTAAAGACTCTTTAATTAAGTAAAAAGCTCTATAGTATCTCTGTATAACTAAGTAAGAGAAAGATAAGTTTTTTTTCTACGTACGAGCTTTTAATCTAAAGTTTAATAAAGCTGGTTTTAGACAAGATGACGACGCGTTAAAAATTAACTACCTTAAGAATTCTCTTAATAGGAAGCTACTTTGTTACTAAGCTAAGTACTAGCCTCCTTTAAACGAGACGTACGACGCCTTTATGTATTGATTTAGGAGCACTTAGGAAAATCTTAAGGTAATTGACTAACTCTTGTTTAATGCGCTCTTCTACTCCACTTCTCTCCCTATAGCTACCTTAGCTACTATGGACAAAATGGACTGGACGCCTAATATAGGCGCTATGCGCCTCTGTATAAGGAATAAGTACTAAGGTATATAAAGCTAAATCGCTTAACATAAAGAGAAGGGTAGCTGTCTACGTTGTAGTATCTACGGCCACCTCGTACGGTAGTGTAAAGTAATAGTTCTAAAATGTATACGTAAGCTAGAGACTATAATAAAAGTCCTAACTACTATCTTAGAAGATAAGAGCTTAGACGAGGGAAAAGAAGAGCTCTAGTCTAAAAGCGCCAACTAGGGTAGCTAAAGCAGGATAAGTAGGTCGTACGACCTGTTTAAGAGCTACTTTACTAACTAAAGCCTACTTAGCTAATATCTATAGACGTAATCGTTAATCTTTTAAAAAACGCTACTGCTATAATTAATAACGGGTGCTATACTTATGTAATAGTATGTAAAAGACTTGTATAAGAACTTAACCTACTGCGTGTATCTATCTCTACTAGGGAAATTAAAGGTGTTAATAACTAAAAAAGTACTGTATAAGCTATTACTTAATTTACTATAGATATTAGAGGAATTAAGTGAAAAGTAGCTGTTTTTATTACTACGTCTACGTACGAGTACGATATTATTTTAGAGAAAATATAGCTTAAAGATATAGGAGGTGTTATTAATATAGCTAGATAGACACTTCTTCTTCTGCGTTATAATCTCTCTGTGCCTAGTATAGAGAGAACTAAACTATTATAGAACTTCGCCGTAATCTTAGTAGCTACCTTTTAGGCCTATGTATAACGAAGCTAAAAACGGCTAGCTCTGTAAGTCTTCGCTGCTAATCTCTAAAATATTAAGAAAGCTCTCCGTCTAAAGACGTAGCTAACTATAGTAGAAGTAACTAAGTCTCTTCCTTTATACTTATAACCGTACGTCTCTCTATTTACTCTAAAGAAAGAAGATAAGCTTCTGCCTCTATAAGGCCTAGACGTTAACTATAAGATTAAACTAATCTCTAAAGATAATAGGAAGCTGCTAGAAGTCCCGTATAGATCTCTCTATAATATATCTAGAGATAAACTTCTAGTACTATGTAAGATACTATATAAGTTACTTAAGAAAGGGTTTATCTGCGTAAGTAACTTCTTTACCGCGTTACTAGTTCTTTTTATATAGAAACCTAGGGGAGAACTAAGATTCTATGTAGACTACCGCGCCCTAAATACGCTAACTTATAAGAATTATTATTCTCTACCTCTTATATAGGAGACGCTAAATTAAGTTAGATAAGTAAAGTAGTATATAAAGCTTAATATTACGGCCGCCTTCTATAAAATCTAGATTATAGAGGGCTAGGAATAGATAACTGCTTTCTATACTTAGTTTAGGTTGTATCAGTAGCTAGTTACTTCTTTTAGGCTTACTAACGCCTCTATTATATTCTAGCGCTATATTAACTAGACGCTGCGCGAGTTTTTAGACGATTTCGCTTCTGCCTACTCAGATAATATCCTAATCTATATAGATAGCTTAATATTTTAATATTATAGATATATATAATAAGTAATTAAGCGTCTGTAAGCTATAGAGCTGTAGCTTAAACTTAAGAAGTGTGAATTTAACATCTAATGTACGAAATACTTAGGATTTATCCTTAAAGTAGGAAAGAGCGTCTTAATATTATTATTATTATTATTATTCCATTATAGTCCTGTATCAGCCGTGGGCTATGTAGGACTTTGGCCAAAGGCCGTTCTATCTAACTAGTAACAATTTGGTACGTTGTGCTGTATTGCGTGACTATGGTGCTTCGGCCTTTGTCTAGTTAAGCTAGTACTAGCTTTCTAGACGCCTGGTGCTAAAGAGCAGTTTAGTAACAGGGAGAGATGTAGGGCAGCTAGGCTGCCTTCCAGCGAGCTCTCTTAGGGGGAAAGGAAATATTTTCAGCTTGTTTAGTTTTATAGAGTAACTCTCTCTAGTTTTAATAAGTAGCTCTCTCGTTCACTTTTAGTGAGTCTTCCTCTCAAGTTTTAATGAGTAGCTCTCTCGTTCTGCTGGGGTGCTATTATAGCGGGCGGAGGCTATCTTAGCGTTTAAGTATTTTTGCTAGTACAGTTCACAACTACTATTCTAGCGTTTTGACTTGGTGCTTCTACAGAGATAACGAATCTCTATATCAGCGTTTAATTTTGGTGCCTAGCGGGCGAGGGCTTTGGCGTTTTGACTAGGTGCTTTAACAGAGGTTACAAATCTCTGTATTAGCGTTCGGATATGGTGCCTAGCGAGCAAAGGCTTCTTTAGCGTTTTAACTAGGGTGCTTCTACAGAGGTAACCAATCTCTGTATTAGCGTTTGGACTAGGTGCTTTAACAGAGGTAACTAATCTCTATATCAGCGTTTAATTTTAGTGCCTAGCGAGCAAGGGCTTCTTTGGCGTTTTGACTGGGGTGCTTCTACAGAGGTTACGAATCTCTGTATCAGCGTTCGGATATAGTGCCTAGCGGGCGAGAGCTTCTTTAGCGTTTGGACTAGGTGCTTTAACAGAGGTAACCAATCTCTGTATTAGCGTTTGATTTTGGTGCCTAGCGGGCGAGGGCTTTGGCGTTTAAAATTGGTACTTCTACAGTGTAACCAACCACTGTATCAGCGTTTAGAATTGGTGCCATAGCAGGCAGAGGCTGTCTTGGCGTTTAGATATGGTGCCCAGCGAGTAGTAGCTGTCTCGGCGTTTGGATATAGTGCCTATCAAGCAACGGCTATCTTAGCGTTTAAGTAGTTTTGTTTCTTTTATTATTTTTCGATTGTTTTTATTGTCGTATGGTAGTCTCTCTATTAGTTATCAGGGCGGTCCGTGCGTTCTCGAAGATTTTCGCATTTTGAACACGTCGCGGGAAAATCGATAATACCCCCTCTAGCACCTCAACGAGAGGGCTGCACACGTTAGAGGCGGCGTTAATCGATTTCTCGCGACGTGTTACCCCTATATCCGATAGAAAATTGACGAGTTTTGATGAAAAAATTCAGCTAAAAAGTTGGTGTGTGTGGTGTAAGTAGAGATATAGATACGTTCTTTATAGATAATAAATAGTAGAGTAGTATACTCTATAATATAGATACTCTAAATAACTATAATCTACTTACAATTACCTAGCTACGTAAGAGTAGGCCTTATATACCGCTCTACGCCTATAATAATCTTTATTAAACTAATTATACTTATCTAAAAGCTAGTCTTATTAAAGTTATAAATATTATTAGAATATACTCTATACTTCTTAATTATCTCTTATATAAGACTAAACTACGCGTTAATAACCTCTAGATCTTTCTACTATATTCTTTAGTAGTCTTTTACTTAATTAAAAGCTATTTTAAGCTTATTTAAACGTAATATAAATTACTCTACCTAGTTCTTATCTAAAGGTTAGCTATTTTATATATATACATAGTAGTTTCTCTACTATATCTACTATCTTATATAGTTAAGAAGTAAATTCTTATAAATCTAGATTAAGAATATATTATATAATTATTTACTCCTTAATTGTAGTTAGTTTACGGTAGTTTAGAGATACCTAGAGCTAAATAGTAATTTTATTAAGCTAATTAGAAAGCCGCTAAAAAGAAACGTTATAGATGTAACGGCGCAGGCAAGACTACTTGGATCAGTATCGGCGGTAGTGTCACTCAGAGGCATATGGGAGTGCGTGGGACATTAAACGAGCCTTAATTCGAATAGACACTTATAGGCCTTGTACGAAAGGATATTAAAAGTCTATAGAGCTAGCTACAGGGAGTGTCTCCTTATATACTTATCTTAGTCGGATCCGAATCGGATCCGACCTTACAATGAGTGGTTGATGAAGAGGGCGGCGAGTACTACCTCCGATCCGGCTCTGGGATTGGTCCGATACATGGCGAAGTTGTAACATCGTTATACTACCCCCCTCTTAGTAGATAGCTAGTCCCATAGCTGTGAGACTGTTCTTATGCCTCTCTATTGCAGTTCCTTCACGCTAGCGTGAGAGACTGTTTCGGGTGACTTTCGGCTTATTCTATACCCACTTTTTCTTTTCTTTCCCTACACTCGATTATCCTGCAGCGAAGTTA
>NW_006911902.1:1639410-1645040 GCF_000338995.1 Bipolaris sorokiniana ND90Pr | reverse complement strand
TAAGCTTAAATCTACTAGCTAAGGGCCTAAGAAGGTTCTAGCTTTGATGGGTTTTATTCATGAAACTCTCTAAGCTTATAAGGAGCTCCCATGAAGTTGGAGGCGGGGTACTAGGTAGGATCTGGATTATGTCCGATCTAGCTCACTTAATACTTTAACTTAGCACGATATAACTTACTAGCAAGGATCTAATCTACTTCCCACTCTTCTACACCTTAGATAGGCTCACTAGGAGGCTTAGGAGCTTCTTGTCCTGGGAGGGGGTCTTAGGGGTCCTTATATAGCAGGTCCGAAGCGAACATGTTGTGGATACGGGAGCCTACTAGTAGTTAAAGTTAATACGAGTGGCCAACTTTCTCTAGGACCTTAAAGAGACCCTTCTACTTAGCGGCCAGCTTACGACTCGGATAGTTAATTGCTAGGTTCTTAGTATCTAAGAATACTATATTACTAATGTCCTAATCGACAGGGCGACGATAGCGGTTAACGGCGGATCGCATCTGGTTCTAGGCCTTCTCTATCTACTGCTTAGCGGTATCCTATGCGGCGTGCATGCGGGTGGCAAGCGCTAGAGTATCCTTATAATTAAGTTTGTTAGTAGGGGTAAAGATACTAGTTAGATACTACTAGTCCTAGCTTTGCTTAGGTACGGATCCGTAAAGGATCTAATACGGAGACATGCTAATAGAAGAGTAAGGTAGAGAAATTTAGGCACGATCAATTAGAGGTAGTAGCCTACTCTAGTTATTCTAGTAGTAGGTTATGAACGGACGTAGTCTCTAATTAATGTACTTATTTATAATCTCTGTCTAACTATTAGTTTTCTTATAATAGGCGGTAGATAGCTTAACCTTAATATCTAGGATCTAATAGAACTTAGACTAGAAACTAGACACGAACTATAGTCCTTAATTAGAGATAATTATCTCTAGGGTGTGTCCGAATTAGTACACTTACTAGATAAAGAGTTTAGCTATACCTCTTGCGTTAATTGTCTTATAACACGGGATAGAGATGGCCTATTTGGACAACTAGTTGATTACGACTATAATCTAATCGTATCTAGCCTTATTCTTAGAGAATTTCTTAAAGTTAATGCAGAGGTGTTGTATTAGCTAGTTAGGAATTAGAAGGGGGTAAATTAGCTCTAGAACTTAGGTCTGTCTTAAATGGGCTTTGCGGCAGGCTAGGCAGTTCCGCACGTACCTCTTATAGGTAGCTTCTATGCCTTTCTAATAGTATTTCTAAGATAGTAGCTAATAAGTCTTCTTTGCACTTAGGTGGGCTGATAAGACCTGATCGTAGGCCTCTTAGATTAGTTGCGTGTACGCGGGGGAGTCTAGCTATATATAGAGACGGTTTGAGTAGAGTAATAGTCCGTTTTCTATCTAGTACTTATTAGAGAGAGTACGGCGCTCTTTCTCGAACGATGTGCGGTTTTGCTATAATAGAAGCTTAATTAGCTTAAGAGAGTCTAGGGATATAGTCTTCTGAGTGGGCTTAACTACTAGCAGCGAGGTGGCCTGCTTGGATAGTTGTTCTATATATGCTTTGGCGAGTTCGGAGTTAATTTAGTTATTAAGTTAGTATAGTTCTAGGAGGACCCGCGAATAGTTATTAATTTGGGCATTCCTTAAGTTCTGTAGGTTCTGTTCCCAACGGCTAAGAATATTAGCGCGAGCGTTGTTCTTGCTGGGCGTGTATTAGATGCAGAAGTTGAATAAGGCGAGCTATTCAGCCTATCTTACTTGTTAGGCGTTTAGAATCTTAGTAGTTATAAAGTATTTTAGTGAGCGGTAATCGGAGTACACTTGGACTTAGGAGTGGGTAGAGGCTAACTTAGATCTCTACTTATCGAATGCTATAATAATAGTATATAACTCTTTATCGTATATCTCCTAGTTTAGCTCTAATCTAGATAGGACCTTACTAAAGAAGGCTATTAGGTACTATAAGCTATTGGGTTAGTTCTGAGATAGTACTCTAGCCACAATACTATTAGATGCGTCCGTCTCTACCTTAGTATTATACTCTAGGTGGTAGTGATATAAGGTGGGGATTGCTAGTAAGGCTGCCTTTAACCTTTTAAAGGCCTAGTCGCATTCTAGATCTTATACGAATGGTTTTATAGGGCTCTAAAGTGCGATAATTAGCTTAGTAATTCGCGAGTATTCTAGGACGAATTGCTGATAGAATTCTATAAAGCCTAGGAACGACTTTACACTAGTGATAGTAGTAGGTTGGACCTAGTTGCGGAGGGCTTCTACCTTGTTAGGATCTATCTCTAGGCCTTTATTAGTAAGAACGTATCTTAAGTATTTTATACGAGTGATATGGAATTTACTCTTCTTAATATTAACTTAAAGTTCTGCTTATTATAGCCTTTCTAGTACCTTACGTATATATTGGATGTGGTCCGACTCTAACTTGGAGTAGATGAGGATATTATCTAGGTAGGCGATACAGAAGTTGTCTAGGTAATTAATTAATATATTGTTTATATATTGCTGATAGGTTGCTGGACCGTTGTACAGCCTAAAAGGCAGTATCTTGGTTTTATACGTTCCGTAACGTGTACGGAATATAGTGTATTCTTTAGAGTTGGGGTTTATCTAGATCTTATTAAAAGCCGCACGTATATTAAGCTTAGTGAAGATCTTAGCCTTATGGGGACGAGTAAGTAGCTTATTAATACGCGGGATTGGATACGCATCCTTACGTGTAATAGTATTAAGTTTGCGGTAATCTACGCAGATGCGTAGGTCTCTGTTTAGCTTCCGAATATATAGGACTAGGGAGGCGAAAGGGCTGTGGCTTAAGGAAAAGTATCCCTTCTAAAGGTTCTCTATAATAAACGCCTTAGTCGCTTAGAGCTCTTCGGTGCTCTACTTGTACAGGAGACTAAACTAATTTAGTAGAGGTTTGGTAAGAACAATCTTGTAGTCGTACGGGCGGTGTTTAGGTAGCTAATTAGCTGCCGTTTTACTAAACACGTCTTAGTACAGATAGTAGACGGATAGAAGTTGGTTCTAAACTAACTTAGCATTTTTAGGATTATCTTTTAGTCGTCTTTCCTCTAAAATACAATCAATCTTATAGATACTTATTATAAAGAACTCGTTTTCCTTACGTTTTATAGTATAGTAGAAGGCGTTAGTAGAGATAAGTAAGATGTGGGGTGAAGAAGGGGAAGAGGGTGCAGGTCAGATAGGTTTTAGAGTAGGGTCGAGTGCTAGAGGTAGAGAACGGGCTTTAGAGAGTTAAAGAAGGCTATAGATCCGTTGAATACTAGCCGTAGTTAGACTGTTTCTTCTCTAATAGTTGTCCTTCTCCTAGAGAGCGTTGCGTCTCTCAATATCCTTCGTAACCTTAGTGTTAATAGCTGGTTGTTTTAACTACACTAGGATAGGTAGGGTAGAATTATATATTACTAGGTATTTGGCTGGCTATACGATTCAGTTCCGAACCGTATCTAATTGAAGCTAGAATTAGCGTAGCTACTTAATACTAATAATATAATCCTATAATTCTAAATCTATAATAATAAATAGGTAGTTATAGATCTTGCGGCTATTAATAGAGAGGTATAACTAGATATATTAATTAACTCTCGTCTGAACCTAATCTTAAAATTCTTTAACTATAATCTTAAAGGGAAGTCTTTAGATAGAAATCTAAAGCGAACTAGAGATTATATAAGTAATTATAGAATTTAAAAATAAGAACTCTTAGGCGCTAGTATTAACTAGCGACTATAGGCTAATACTATAACCCTTCGAATAAAGAATAGTAGGGACTTAGAAGTGCTTTCCTCTAAATAAGTATAACAGATTAATCTTAGCAAGGTCATACTTATAAATGCCTAGGGCGGAGCGTTTTCCTAGGCTTCATCGTTTCCCGACTGGTCCTTATCCGACTAGTATTCTATAGCTTTCTTAAACACCTCTTCTTCTTAGAAAGCTTCTATCTCTCTTACCCAAGAGACTATGTAGTCGCTCGTAAAGTGTCCGAGCTTACTATATTAGTAGTAGTTACTAGGAGTAGTTTAGCGTTCTAGTACTAGTGTCTTAGAGATAGGCCTAGGCACACTTAAGAAAGCCTGAGATGAGGTTAGAGTGGGGTCGGACCTTACTTCGTGCGTGGGTGGGCGATACTCTCTTATCTAATAGGTAGCTAACTTAGGCTTTACAGTTAAAGTGTAGATAGTCCATCGCTCTAATTATGCTATAATAGGAGCTGATTGTTGTTCTAATTCGAAAGTAGTAAGATGTTTATACATCTTATTAAAGGAGCTGTTAAAGAAACGCTTAATAGCTATGTTAAGAACTCGTAAAGCTAGGCTAATCTTTTGCTAGAGATAGAAGGGCCACTCTAGTTCTAATATATGTCCTTTAATAGCGAGACTAATAAAACGAGCTTTAAACTCTAAAAACGGCTCTCTATCTTTTATAAGTAGATTATAGAAAGTGGCTTAGCTCTTTGCCTACTTATTACTAGTTACGAAGTATAATCTAAGTAGCTTAATCATTTCCTCCGTATTCTTAAACTAGTACCCTTCTGTCTTTAATAGGTACTTAGGTTTAAAGTATCTCTTAGTATTACTCAACGTGTGGCTATACACTATAACTATCTAGTGGCGTTCTATAGGGAAGTGGTCCGAGTTTAGGTTAAGTTAGTCTTCTACTTTAGCTTACTACTAGGGAAAGGTAGAATCTTTCTTATTACTTAATTAGCTAATAAAGGATAAGATAAGACGGCTTAGTTTAACACGTGGAGGCTTGGGGGTGGCAGAAGTGTATCTTAGTAATTAGCGGGAAGGTAGTTCGGCCGATATTAGTAGGGATTTGGTGGTAAGAACTACGTTACTCCGTAGCTCGGCGTTTTCTTAGGTCAGTTAGTGGACTTAGTTAACTAAGCTAGCTATCTGCCTATAGAGGTCTCTTATAGTCAGTACTAGTACCGAATCTTTCTTATCTTTATCTTCTTCTTCTTCTCGTAGGGATGAAGTCTCTAGAGATTTCTAGGTTGGCAGCTTACTAGCTTTCTTCTCTAAGACGGTTTAGTTCTGGAGTTGGACCAATTTCCGAGGTAGTTTCTTAGTGTAACGGCGCAGGCAAGACTACTCGGATCAGTATCGGCGGTAGTGTCACTCAGAGGCATATGGGAGTGCGTGGGACATTAAACGAGCCTTAATTCGAATAGACACTTATAGGCCTTGTACGAAAGGATATTAAAAGTCTATAGAGCTAGCTACAGGGAGTGTCTCCTTATATACTTATCTTAGTCGGATCCGAATCGGATCCGACCTTACAATGAGTGGTTGATGAAGAGGGCGGCGAGTACTACCTCCGATCCGGCTCTGGGATTGGTCCGATACATGGCGAAGTTGTAACATCGTTATACTACCCCCCTCTTAGTAGATAGCTAGTCCCATAGCTGTGAGACTGTTCTTATGCCTCTCTATTGCAGTTCCTTCACGCTAGCGTGAGAGACTGTTTCGGGTGACTTTCGGCTTATTCTATACCCACTTTTCTTTTCTTTCCCTACACTCGATTATCCTGCAGCGAAGTTATATCGTCTATACCTTTCTTCTAAGCTTAAATCTACTAGCTAAGGGGCCTAAGAAGGTT
>NW_006911902.1:1626272-1638794 GCF_000338995.1 Bipolaris sorokiniana ND90Pr | reverse complement strand
GCAGGTCCGAAGCGAACATTGTTGTGGATACGGGAGCCTACTAGTAGTTAAAGTTAATACGAGTGGCCAACTTTCTCTAGGACCTTAAAGAGACCCTTCTACTTAGCGGCCAGCTTACGACTCGGATAGTTAATTGCTAGGTTCTTAGTATCTAAGAATACTATATTACTAATGTCCTAATCGACAGGGCGACGATAGCGGTTAACGGCGGATCGCATCTGGTTCTAGGCCTTCTCTATCTACTGCTTAGCGGTATCCTATGCGGCGTGCATGCGGGTGGCAAGCGCTAGAGTATCCTTATAATTAAGTTTGTTAGTAGGGGTAAAGATACTAGTTAGATACTACTAGTCCTAGCTTTGCTTAGGTACGGATCTGTAAAGGATCTGATACGGAGACATGCCGATAGAAGAGTAAGGTAGGGAAATTTGGGCACGATTAATCAGAGGCAGCAGCCTACTCCAGTTATCCTGGTAGTAGGTTACGAACGGACGTAGTCTCTGATCAATGTACTTGTTTATAATCTCTGTCTGACTATTAGTTTCCTTATAATAGGCGGTAGATAGCTTAACCTTGACACCTAGGATCCGACAGAACTCGGACCAGAAACTGGACACGAACTGTGGTCCTCGATCAGAGATAATTGTCTCTGGGGTGTGTCCGAATCGGTACACCCACTGGATGAAGAGTTTGGCCATACCCCTTGCGTCGATTATCTTATAACACGGGATAGAAATGGCCTGTTTGGACAACCGGTCGATCACGACCATAATCTGATCGTATCCGGCCTTATTCTTAGGGAATTCCTTAAAGTTAATGCAGAGGTGTTGCATTGGCCGGTCAGGAATCGGAAGGGGGTGAATCAGCCCTGGGACTCGGGTCTGTCTCGGATGGGCTTTGCGGCAGGCTAGGCAGTTCCGCACGTACCTCTTACAGGTAGCTTCCATGCCTTTCCAATAGTATTTCCGAGACAGCAGCTGATAAGTCTTCTTTGCACTTGGGTGGGCTGATGAGACCTGATCGTGGGCCTCTCGAATCAGTCGCGTGCACGCGGGAGAGTCTGGCTGCACGCAGAGACGGTTCGAGTAGAGCAACAGTCCGTTTTCTATCCAGTACTTATCAGGGAGAGTACGGCGCTCTTTCTCAAACGATGTGCGGTTTTGCTGCAACAGAAGCTCGATCAGCTCAAGGGAGTCCAGAGACATGGTCTCCTAAGTGGGCTCAACTACTAGCAGCGAGGTGGCCTGCTCGGATAGTTGTTCCACATATGCCTTAGCGAGTTCGGAGTTGATTCGGTTGTCGAGTCGGTGCGGTCCTAGGAGAACCCGCGAACAGTTATCAATTTGGGCGGTCCTCAAGTTCTGCATGTCCTGCTCGCGACGGCTAAGGATATCAGCGCGAGCATTGTCCTTGCCGGGCGTGTATCGGATGCAGAAGTTGAACGAGGCGAGCTGTTCAGCCCATCTCACTTGTCGGGCGTTCAGAATCTTAGTAGTCATGAAGTATTCCAGCGAGCGGTGATCGGAGTACACTTGGACTTAGGAGTGGGCAGAGGCTAACTCAGATCTCCACTTATCGAATGCTACAACAATAGCATACAACTCTTTATCGTGTATCTCCCAGTTCAGCTCCGATCCGGATAGGACCTTGCTGAAGAAGGCTACTGGGCACTATGAGCCATTGGGTTGGTTCTGAGACAGTACTCCAGCCACAACACCATTAGATACGTCCGTCTCTACCTTAGTATCATACTCTGGGTGGTAGTAATACAAGGTAGGGATTGCTAGCAAGGCTGCCTTTAACCTTTCAAAGGCCCGGTCGCATTCCAGATCCTATACGAATAGTTTCGCAGGGCTCTAAAGTGCGATAATTGGCTTAGCAATTCGCGAGTATTCTGGGACGAATTGCCGATAGAATCCTATGAAGCCCAGGAACGACTTCACACCAGTGACGGTGGTGGGTCGGACCCAGTTGCGGAGGGCTTCTACCTTGTCGGGATCTACCTCTAGGCCTTTATTGGTAAGGACGTATCCCAAGTATTTTGTACGAGTGACATGGAATTCACTCTTCTTAATGTCGACTTGGAGTCCTGCTTGTCGTAGCCTTTCTAGTACCTTGCGCACATGTCGGATGTGGTCCGCCTCTGACTCAGAGTAGATGAGGATATCGTCCAGGTAGGCGATGCAGAAGTTGTCCAGGTAATTAATCAACATATCGTTCATGTATCGCTGATAGGTTGCCGGACCGTTGCACAGCCCGAAGGGCAGTACCTTAGTCTTGTACGTTCCGTAACGTGTACGGAATGTGGTGTATTCTTCAGAGTCGGGGTCCATCCGGATCTTGTTAAAAGCCGCACGTATATCAAGCTTGGTGAAGATCTTGGCCTTGTGGGGACGAGCAAGTAGCTCATCGATACGCGGGATTGGATACGCATCCTTGCGTGTAATAGCATTGAGTTTGCGGTAATCCACGCAGATGCGTAGGTCTCCGTTTGGCTTCCGAACACATAGGACTGGGGAGGCGAAAGGGCTGTGGCTTAGGGAAAAGTATCCCTTCTGAAGGTTCTCCATGACGAACGCCTTAGTCGCTTAGAGCTCTTCGGTGCTCTGCTTGTACAGGGGACTGAACTGATTCGGCAGAGGTTCGGTGAGAACGATCTTATGGTCGTACGGGCGGTGTTTAGGTAGCTGATCAGCTGCCGTTTTGCTGAACACGTCTCGGTACGAGTAGTAGGCGGATGGGAGTCGGTCCTGAACTAACTTAGCATTTTCAGGATCATCCTTTAGTCGTCTCTCTTCTAGGATACGATCGATCTTATAGATACTCGTCGTGAAGAACTCGTTTTCCTTGCGTTTCATGGTGTAGTGGAAGGCGTTGGCAGAGATAAGTGAGATGCGGGGTGAAGGAGGGGAAGAGGGTGCAGGTCGGATAGGTTTCGGAGCAGGGTCGGGTGCTGGAGGTAGAGGACGGGCTTTGGGGAGTCGAAGAAGGCCACGGATCCGTTGAATACTAGCTGTGGTTGGACTGTTTCTTCTCCGATAGTCGTCCTTCTCCTAGAGAGCGTTGCGTCTCTCGATATCCTTCGCAACCTCGGTGTCAACAGCTAGTTGTTTTAACTGCACTAGGATAGGTGGGGCAGGATTATATGTTGCTGGGTATTTGGCTGGCCATACGATTCGGTTCCGAACCGTATCTAATTAAAGCTAGAATCGGCGTAGCCACTTAATACCAATGATACAATCCTGTGATCCTAAATCTATAATAACGAATGGGCAGTTATAGATCTTGCGGCCATTAATAGAGAGGTACAACTGGATATATTGATTAACCCTCGTCTGAACCTGATCTTGAAATCCTTTGACTGTAATCTTGAAGGGAAGTCTTCAGATAGGAACCTAAAGCGAACTAGAGATTGTACGAGCAATTGCAGAATTTAAAAATAAGAACTCTTAGGCGCTAGTATCAACCAGCGACTGCAGGCTGACACTATAACCCTTCGAACAAAGAACGGTGGGGACTCGGAAGTGCTTTCCTCCAAATAAGTATGATAGATTAATCTTAGCAAGGTTATACTTGTAAATGCCTAGGGCGGAGCGTTTTCCTAGGCTTCGTCGTTTCCCGACCGGTCCTCATCCGACTGGTATTCTGCAGCTTCCTCAAACACCTCTTCTTCTTAGAAAGCTTCTATCTCTCTTACCCGAGGGACTGTGCAGTCGCTCGCAAAGTGTCCGGGCTTGCTGTATTGGTAGCAGTTACTAGGAGTAGTTTGGCGTTCTAGTACTAGTGTCTTAGAGGTAGGCCTAGGCACACTCGAGAAAGCCTGAGGTGGGGTTGGAGTGGGGTCGGACCTTACTTCGTGCGTGGGTGGGCGATACTCTCTTGTCTGATAGGTAGCTAACTTAGGCTTCGCAGTCGAAGTGTAGGTGGTCCGTCGCTCTAATTGTGCTACGATAGGAGCTGATCGTCGTTCTAATTTAAAAGTAGTAAGATGTTTACACATCTCATTGAAGGAGCTGTTAAAGAAACGCTTAACAGCCATGTTAGGAACTCGCAAAGCTGGGCTAATCTTCTGCCAGAGATAGAAGGGCCACTCTAGTTCCGATACATGTCCTTTAATAGCGAGACTAATAAAACGAGCTTTGAACTCTAAAAACGGCTCTCTATCTTTCATAAGCAGATTGTGGAAAGCGGCTCGGCTCTTCGCCTACTCATTGCTAGTTACGAAGTATAATCTAAGCAGCTCAATCATTTCCTCCGCATTCTTGAACCGGTACTCTTCCGTCTTTGATAGGTACTTGGGTTCGAGGTATCCCTTGGCATCACCCGACGTGTGGCTATACACTATGGCCATCTAGTGGCGTTCCGTAGGGAAGTAGTCCGAGTTTAGGTCAAGTCGGTCTTCTACTTCAGCTTACCACTAGGGAAAGGTAGGATCTTTCCCATCACTTAATTAGCTGATAGAGGATGAGATAAGACGGCTTAGTTTAACACGTGGAGGCTTAGGGGTGGCAGAAGTGTACCTTAGTGATTGGCGGGAAGGTAGTTCGGCCGATATTAGTAGGGATTCGGTGGTAAGAACTACGTTACTCCGCAGCTCGGCGTTTTCTTGGGTCAGTCGGTGGACTTAGTTAACTAAGCTGGCTATCTGCCTATAGAGGTCTCTCATAGTTAGTACTAGTACCGAATCCTCCTCGTCTTCGTCTTCTTCTTCTTCTCGTGGGGATAAAGTCTCTGGAGATTTCTGGGTTGGTAGCTTGCTAGCTTTCTTCTCCAAGACGGTTTAGTTCTGGAGTCGGACCGATTTCCGAGGTGGTTCCTTAGAACTACCGGGTTTTGGTGGGTCAACCATCAGCGATTGCCTCTGAGGTTGATGGGTTATTGGTAGTCTCTGAGTCTCTACCGTGGCGCACTCTACGCGACTTTTACCGAAGTAATCTGCCTCGCGAGGAGCGTAGAAGTTCTAAACTCAAAGGCTTCGGCTGGCAGGAGATCAGTAGGATCCTGCCTAGGTGAATGTGGGACGTAACGGTGGAAGTCCGGGTTAACTCTGGATCTTAGGGGATTGACGTGGTCTTCAACAAACAGCTGCGATATTATTTTGAAGCCGTTACCAGCTGGGACGAGACTTTTAATATAATGTAACGGCGCAGGCAAGACTACTCGGATTAGTATCGGCGGTAGTGTCACTTAGAGGCATATGGGAGTGCGTGGGACATCAAACGAGCCTTGATTCGAATAGACACCTATAGGCCTTGTACGAAAGGATATCAAAAGTCTACAGAGCTAGCTACAGGGAGTGTCTCCTTATATACTTATCTTAGTCGGATCCGAATTGGATCCGACCTCACAACGAGTGGTTGATGAAGAGGGCGGCGAGTACTACCTCCGATCCGGCTCTGGGATTGGTCCGATACATGGCGAAGTTGTAACATCGTTACATTCTTATCTTTAGACTTATCTTATACCTTACTAGTTATAATAGTATTACTATTCTTATTAAACTAGCTACGCTGCTTCCTTATATTAGCTATTGTGGGTTAAAATTATTTCTTTTATTAGTTTCTTTCCTACAGCCTATTATTAATGCGTGTTACTAACTTAATTAGCGCGTAAAGCGTTATTAGCTTATCGTAATATATAAGTCTATCTTTAATATTTTTCTTTAGACCTACTTTAAACACCGTTCGAATGTTACAAGTAACAAAAAGGATTCTCTCCTTGACAAATAACGAGATGGCGGAAGGCCTATAGACGTCCACGTCAGAAGGTAATAATCAACGCGGGGCGCTGATCACGTGACGTGGCATCTCGCTAAGGCAGGACATCTAGAGATACTAGACCCTCAGGAGATGCTAGGACATTAGGAGATGCTAGGACATCTGGAGATGCCAGTAACATCAGAGATGTTAAGGGCTTGGCTAGATGTTAGGACTGGAAGTAATAAGGATATAAGGATGGATAGATTTTATTATTTACTCTCGTTGTGGTCAACTTAAATTGTACTTTCTTACTAGTATCTTTACTTAACAAGATTGTTATAAGTTAGTCTATTAAATAGATTAGTCTTGTTAAACCCTCCTTAAGTACGCTAACTCTACTGTATCGCCAGATAAGCCTCACGGAACACTAACGTAATACTCACCTGCCTTAGTGCGGACTAGAATAGAGAAGTATAGACCTATACCCCGTGTAATACTTTAACTACCTATAGATCTAGTGGAAGGAGGATTAACTAACAGCGTCCGATTAAGATTGAACTATGTTAGGAAATTTAAGCGAATACGTTAATATCCTAGGCCTGGTGCCTAAGAGAGATGTTAATATGACTAGTAGTACCTAAGAGGGAAGTAACGAGCCGGCGGTAGGGAGCTCTGAGTACGAACTCGTTAATCTTAGACGCGAGAGCTAAGCCTAAGCAAGGCAGATGGCTGAGTTATAGAATACGATTAACTAACTTATAGGTTAATTAATGGCCACCCTAAATAAGAAACTACTTAAGAAGCTAAAAATAGTAACCCTAGAAAAGTATGACGGAAGTCGCACTAAGTTGTAGACATTTCTTACTAATATCGACTTATACTGCGAATTTAACGAGGTACCTAATGACTAGAAAAAGATCCTTATGGCCAGCACCTATATGAAAGGATGAGCGTTAAGCTAGATGCAGCTATACGTGGAGGACTATCTATTAAATATTGAGAATAGAGGAACGAAGGACGAGACGCGCGCCTTGTTCACTAGTTGGGCCGAATTCAAGAAAGAGATGGGACATATCTTTAGGGAAGTGGATGCTTAGAACTAGGCAGAGAAAGCGATGACTCGCCTAAAGCAGACTAGTTCAGTATTAGCGTATATAGCCGAGTTTAAGTAGCTATAGGCATAAATCGACTAGGACGACGCAGCACTTTGAACGGTGTTTAAAGCAGGTCTGAAGGAAAATATTAAAGACGGACTTGTACATTACGATAAACTAAACACGCTTTATGCGCTGATTGAGTTAGTGACACGTATTAATAATAGACTATGGGAAAGAAACTGACAAAGAAAATAATCCTAGCTAGTGATGGCTAACACAAGGAAACAGCGTAGCTGGTTTAATAAGGATGGCGACACTATCATGACTGGTAAGGTATAAGATAAGTCTAAGGATAAGAATAAGAAACTCTGAGGATAGTTTAATAACGGACTCTCTACGGAAGAACGTAAGAAGCGTTATGATAGTAAGGCATGTCTCTGGTGCGGTGAAGTAGGATACTTCTGTAGAGATTGCCTAAAAAACGAAGTTAGATAAGGAGCGGTTAAGATTAGGATGATTCGGATACTAACACTATACCTAACTAAGGAGCTAGATAAAACTCTTAGCGACCTAGACCTGTACGAAGAAGTAAGATAAGCTATTAATAAGGCCTTTGAGCTAGTATAAAAGGCAATAGGACTCTAAGACTTTAAGTGGGATGTACTACTACTAATAGATTGGCAGATTAAAGGGGCCGAAGTACTACGCCGCCTAAGAAACTAATAGTGCTGGATTTGCAGAACTAATGTATATTAAGCCAACGATTGTGATATCGATGGACGAGTTATAATCTTAGGACCCTAAGTAGATAAGATTGCCTGTAGGGCTGCCCAGAAACAACCTAGGTTTAAGGAATCTGATGACGAGGAGACACCTCGGACGTTTAAGGAATGGATGGAATAACACGAGCGCTTATGTTGGGTTGACTGCCCAAGATAGTGTGATTACCACTTGAGGAAGCGAGAAGAGACTAGAGATAACGAGGACGATTGCTGCTATACTAATTTATGGCATAACGAGTGTCGCGTATAGTATTGCTATATGCACTAGCTTAGAGAAAAGGAAGCTTACGAAGAGTTATGTTAGATTAAGTGCATAATTGATTGCTAATTCTATAAGGAATAGCGACGGAAAGCTAGAAGGGTAGACGACTACTATTATAGTACGATTTCCGTAGAAGAATGCATAGCGAAGAACTGTAGAATGTATAGGGCCTAAGTACGGGAAACGCTAGTAGAGTATAGTAAACTCCTATGGACGTATTGTAGGAAAGGTTGTGCTATGCACTAATAATAGTTCGAGGATACTTAACAGGTAGGCAACTACTACTATAGTATTCTACTAGCGAATATTTATGAGGTAAAGGATTGCCTGATTTATAAAAGTAAGAAGCTAAAACTAAGGAAGAGGGCTACGCAACAGAAGATACCTTATAAGAATATCTATTAGAGCTTCTGCTATAACGATTAGTGTATGATACACTATTCTGCTAAGGCAGACGAAGGCTACTTCTTAAAGAAGAAGGGAAGCAGGCAGTTAAAAAACTAGGATGCTACTAGAGATAGGGTTACGCTGGCAAAGGTAGTCCTAAAACGACCCTTAAGTAAGTATAGGAAGTGGGAGCAAAAGAGTTGTAATTAAAAGCTACAGTACTTATAGATAGATATGAGGTGTTAGCGCTTATAGATAGTGGGGTAGTACGAACTGTTATATCTCTACGAGTAGTGGAAGGAAACAACATACTTTATTGGAATAAGAAGGTACTGATGCGAGTGGTATTAGCTGACGATAGTCCTACGACATACGGGAACGGCTGGATCTGACTTAAGACCGAGGTAGTAACGTTACGCCTAGCTGGTTAAGAAAGCTGAGAAAAGATTAGCATTATGGATCTTAGAGAGACTGAGATGATAATTGGCTATAATTGGTTGTTAAAGCACAACCCTGCCATTAATTGGCAAAAGAAGATATTACTTAGCTGAGAGCCTATGCATAAGGCTGCTAAAGTATGACACGAGATACGCCCGACGAATTAGCGCGCAACCTAGGATGGGAGATTTAGTATAATCTTACCGCATAAGATTGCGAGAATCTATGTAAAGAACCTTTAGAGAGTAGGAGTTATTTAGATACGGCAGATCGCGACTATAAAGGATGGATTGGTACTATAGTTGGCGATTCTAATAGAATACTAAACGGACGAGTTTAGAGAACTGTTCGAAGAAAATGAGGTAACGGACCTAGTAGACTATTAGGATTGGGATCACGAGATTATCCTTAATAAAGGAGCTAAGTTAAGCCTAGGACTAATGTACTCTATAGCGCCTGAGTACGACGCTGAGCTGCGGGATTATATTTAGAAGAACTTAAAGAAGGGATTTATCCGACTAGGATTAGGCCTAATAGCCTTATCTATTTTATTTATAAAGAAACCTAATAGGAAGTGGCGACTATATGTCGACTTTAGAAGGTTGAATAGCGTTACTTAGAAAAACTAATATCCCTTACTACTTATTATAGAGCTTATGGATCGACTCTAGGGAGCTAAGTAGTTTACGAAGTTTAACGTTTAGGAAGGATTTTACTAAATTAGAATTAAAGAAGGTCACGAATGGATAATAGCGTTTAAAACGAAGTACGGACTCTTTGAATATACGGTTATGCTGTTTGGATTAACGAATGCGCCAGTAACTTTTTAATTAGTTATTAATAACGCTCTCTATAAGTATCTCAGAATCTTTATTACCGCGTATCTAGATAATATACTAGTATACTTTAGCGGTATACGCGAAGAATATGTTGAGTATATTAAGAAGGTCTTATGAAAGCTTAGGGAATATAAGCTATACCTTTAACTAGGAAAGTGTGAATTCTATATATAAGAAACGGAATTTCTCGGATTTATTATATTAACCGAAGGAGTAAAAATAAATCTAAAGAAGATATAGACTATATAGGAATAGCTAATACCTAAAATAGTTAAGGATATTTAATTCTTCTTAGGATTTGCGAATTACTATTAAAAGTTTATTAGAGATTACTTAAAGATCACAGCACCCCTTACGGAAATAACGAAAAAGGAAATAGGTTTTAAATAGGAATAGAAATATTAAGAGGCTTTTAATTAAATTAAGTAGATATTTCTAGAGGTATCTGTACTTAAGATGTACAGCTCTTAACAACTAATAAGGGTTGAGACTAACGCCTTAGACTATGCACTCGGAGCTGTATTGTTATAGCAGTGCCTAGACAGGAAATGGAGACTAGTGTTCTACTATTTACGGAAGTTCTCTAGAGTAGAACTTAACTATAACGTTTATAATAAGGAACTATTTAGGGTAGTTAATGCCTTTAAATAATAAGAAGTGTACCTATTAGAACTCCCCGAATAGATCGAGGTTTTTACTAATTACTAGAACTTGACGAGTTTTATGATAATGAAAAAACTTAACTAACGATAAGTGCGATAGGTAGAGATGCTAGCCTAGTTTGACTTTAAGATTACGTACCGCGTAGGAACGCTTAATGGAGTAGTAGACGCTTTAAGTAGAAGGTCTGATTTGCGCGAAGAGGGTTATAAAGAACTATATAACGCCTTACTTAAGACGATGCCTGATGGTAGTCTGAAGTACAACTAGCCGGAACTAGCTAAGGTAGCTAAGGTGGCTGAGCAGGTAAAAACACTATAGAAATAATGGCAGGAAAAGGCAACGCTATGGGCGTTAGAAACGGACCCTTACCCGTTAGAAGTAATAAATGATAGGAAAGAGCTTAAAGCTCTAGGAGAATGTATAAGTACGTACATACTCCCACATATAAGAACCGAACTTATTAAGACCCTGTATGAGTCTCTAGAATATGGACACGTAGGTGTGGATGAAATAGTTAGACGACTAGCTAAGGTGTTTGCGATACCACGCTTGCGAGCGAAGATGTAGGAAATACTAGGTAACTGTTTGGCATGTTACTAGAATAAGCCTAAGAGATATAAGCCCTACGGCCTGTTATAACTCTTACAGCTACTATCTAGACTATAGATAAGCGTAACGATAGACTTTATAGTGAAGCTTCTAAAATCGTTAGAACTAGGATTAGCTCGATTCTGCGACACTATCCTAGTAATTGTGGACTGATTAACTAAAGTAGTAAAGTTTGTGTCTACGGAAGAGACTATTATGGTAGATAAATACGCGTACGAAGTTACTAAAGTATTAGTGTTAGAGTATGGGATACCTGAAGAGTTTATTACTGATTATAATAAACTGTTTACGTCTAAATACTAGAGTATATTCCTAGTAAAGTTAGGTGTTAAGAAGAAGCTTTTGATAAGCTTTTACCTAGAAATAGACGGCCAGACGGAACGCACGAACTAGATATTAGAATAGTACCTATGGATGTACGCTAATAAATTATAGAATAACTAGATAGAGTTACTACTAATAGCGTAATTAGCCTATAATAGTATAAAATTAGTAATGATAAAGTATTTGCCGCACTACGCGAACTACGGATATAAGCCGACCGCCTACTAAGATCTGAAGAATATCGAAAGTATCGCGGTAGAAGTAGACGATAAGGCGAAGCTTATGCGAGAATTATACGAAGAATTAAGTAAGAATATAGCTTAACGAAACCTTATAACATCTAAAGTAGTAAATAAACTAAGGATTAAGGGACTAACCTTTAAGAAGGGGAATAAAGTTTTCCTATTAAGATAAAACCTAAAAACTAAACGACTATATAGAAAATTAGATAACCTCCAAATAGGACTATTTAAGATCCTAGAGAAAATAGAGAAAGTAAACTATAAGTTAAAACTTCTATAAGGCATACAAATCCACCCTGTCTTTCATAAAAAACTTCTAGAACTAACGTGGCGGATAAGCGAGTCGCGCAGGCAAGCGAGTCGCGCACCTCACCAACTTTCTTACTCTATTACACTTGCCTTTATCATGGCTCCACGCCACGCTATTCAATTACTCTCAAATGAATCAGATATTCAGCTTGCTATACAATCTCTTAATTCTAATCAAATTCAAACAGGCCGACGCGTAGCTTCAATCTTTAACGTGCCTGAATCAACGTTACGCGATCGACGCGCTGGGAAGCGTGCGAGACGCGATTGCCAGCCCAACTCAAAAAAGCTTACTCAGATAGAAGAGGAGGTGATTATAAGCCATATACTTGATCTAGATCAGCGTGGATTTGCGCCTACCTACGCTGCCGTACGTGATATGGCTGATAAGCTACTAGCTGCACGTGGTGCTGGCCACGTTGGGCAGAAGTGGCCAGCCAACTTTATTAGGCGTACAGGCTCTCTTACAACGCGTTTTAATCGAGCGTACGATAGGCAGAGAGCTCTATGTGAAGATCCAGCCCTAATTAAGAGCTGGTTTGAGCTTGTGGAGCAGACAAAGGCCAAGTACGGCATCTGCGACGAAGACGTCTATAACTTTAACGAAGCTGGCTTTATGATGGGCAAGATCACGACTCAGCTTGTCGTAACAGCGTCAGAGAGAAGAGGCCGGCCAAAGGCAGTTGAGCCAGGCAATCGCGAGTGGGTAACGCTGATCGCAGCGATTAACGCAGCTGGCTGGTCAGTCCCACCGTTCCTTATCTTCGCTGGCCAGTATCACCTATCTGCCTGGTACGAGGCAGAGATCCCACGCGAGTGGGTAATCGCAGTCAGCGACAATGGCTGGACGAATAATAAGCTAGGCGTGCATGGG
>NW_006911902.1:1561098-1626060 GCF_000338995.1 Bipolaris sorokiniana ND90Pr | reverse complement strand
GAGCCACCACTCTCTTGAGTTCCAAGAGTTCCTGCAAGGAGAATAATATCTATACTCTCTGTATGCCGCCGCACTCATCTCACCTACTCCAGCCTCTTGACGTTGGCTGTTTCTCGCCATTAAAGCGTGCGTACAGCCGGGAGGTAGAGAGTCTAATCCGCTACCATATCAACTACATCACTAAGCTCGAGTTTCTGCCAGCGTTTAAGGTAGCGTTCGATCGATCCTTCACGCCAGCCAATATCTGCTCTGCCTTCCGTGGCGCAGGCCTTGTTCCTCTCCAACCAGACGCTGTTCTATCAAAGCTTGATATAAAGCTCCGTACGCCTACTCCACCAGCTGTTCTAGAGGCTCTATGGCAGGCTCGTACGCCTAGCAACACACGTGAGCTTGAAGCTCAATCGACGTTAATACGCGATCGCGTTCAGCGGCACCAAGGCTCATCACTAGCTTCAATTATTGCAGCAATTGACCAGCTTAAGAAGGGGGCAGAGGTAATGATACTCTCGGCTGAGCTAATGCGCGATCGGATCACCAGCCTTGAGAGAGCTAATGCAGCAGCAACGAAGCGTAGGCAGCGTAAAAAAAAGCAAATACAGAAGCAAGGAGTG
Organism: Bipolaris sorokiniana ND90Pr; assembly: GCF_000338995.1. Taxonomy (NCBI): domain Eukaryota; kingdom Fungi; phylum Ascomycota; class Dothideomycetes; order Pleosporales; family Pleosporaceae; genus Bipolaris; species Bipolaris sorokiniana. The sequence continues at coordinate 1,625,449 of NW_006911902.1, read as the reverse complement.
CTAACAAAGGGAGCTGGAGAGGATCTACTTGCTCAGCGTGAGGCTGATCAGCAGATTGCTCATGAAGAGCGTCAAGGAGGAGAGCGATCAGGTGCTAGTCGCCAGGCTCTTGCGCGCTGTAGTAGGTGTAGAGAGACTGGCCATAATGCGCGTACATGCAAGAAAGATACTATAGGTACTACTTAATATATTATATTAATATATATCAAGATAGTTACATTGTGGTGGCACTATACGCTTATAGAGGTGCGTAGGTTTGGTGGGTGCGCGACTCGCTTGCCTGCGCGACTCGCTTATCCATCACGTTAGCATCTCTAGATGCTAAGCTAGTAACGAATATAGAGCTTAAAGATGACGAGTACGAGGTCAAGAAAATTAAGGACCTACAGAAAATTAGTAGTTAGTAGAAGTACTTAGTTAAGTAGTAAGGATAGCCTAAAAGCTATAATACTTGGGAACCTAAAGGAAACCTAACGAACTGTAAGTTACTAGTACGTGAATACCACTAGAAGTATCTAGAGAAGCGAGGGGAAGCCCCTTGAAGAGAAAAGAATAGTTAAAAGAAGGATTATAGTAATTAGCCTATAACCCACCTAGATTAGCCAATGGTCTGGATAGCGATAGTTCGACAATAGGAAGGCCCGTACCTCTAGGAGCTGAACTCCTCTCGGCCTGCTCTTTCGTACGATCTTAAATAGTAAGAATCGCAAGATCGCGACGCGCGAAAACCCGTTTACGCTTCTTTACTTCTAGAAGCTCTAACTTCTATTAAGAAAGCTATGCCTTAAGACGAGCTATAGCTAGTTCTCGTTCTTTACGTTTCTCTTAAACTTTCTCCCACTCTTTCTCGAAAATAAAAAGACTACACTTAGTACTAATGGAAATGTAACTAGCGCAATAACCCGTTGTTGTCTCTATAAAATAACGTAACTTCTTCTCTTTATAACGCTTATAGCGGAACTCTATTTTAAGGCTCTCTTACTCTACGCGGGCGGCCTGGGAACGCTTCTGCTTAGTCGAAGTTTGAGAACGTAGGGCACGGGGCTTATGGACCTTAGGTATGGTTAGGAAGGCTACGAGGCAGAGACGGCTATAACGAGTGGACGGGCTCTAACCTTATATACAGCCGGCGTCTTAATACGCGGCACGGGAAAATAATATTCTAGGGTATTGAGACGATAGCTCTAAGAGGGGAGGTAATGTTATAAGTAATAAAAAGGATTCTCTTCTTGATAAATGACGAGATGGCGGAAGGCCTATGGACGTCCACGTCAGAAGGTAATAATCAACGCGGGGCGCTGATCACGTGACGTGGTATCTCGCTAAGGCAGGATATCTGGAGATGCTAGACCCTCAGGAGATGCTAGGACATTAGGAGATGCTAGGATATCTGGAGATGCTAGTAACATTAGAGATGTTAAGGGCTTGGCTAGATGTTAGGACTGGAAGTAATGAGGATATAAGGATAGATGGATTTTATTATTTACTCTCGTTATAGTTAACTTAAATTGTACTTTCTTACTAGTATCTTTACTTAACAAGATTGTTATAAGTTAGTCTATTAAATAGATTAGTCTTGTCAAACCCTCCTTAAGCACGCTAACTCCACTGTATCGCCAGACAAGCCTCACGGAACACTAACGTAATACTCACCTGCCTTAGTGCGGACCAGGATAGAGAAGTATAGACCTATACCCCGTGTAACATCGAAGTACTACGTCGTCCTAGTCAATTCGTACTTATAGCTGCTTAAACTTAGCTATATACGCTAATACTAAACTAGTCTACTTTAGGCGAGTTATTACTTTCTTTACTTAGTTCTAAGTATCTACTTCCCTAAAGATATATCCTATCTCTTTTTTAAATTCGGCCTAACTAGTGAATAAGGCGTGCGTCTCGTTCTTCGTTCCTTTATTTTTAATATTTAATAGGTAGTCCTCTACGTATAGCTATATCTAGCTTAACGCTTATTCTTTTATATAGGTGCTAGCTATAAGAATCTTCTTCTAGTTATTAAGTACTTCGTTAAATTCGTAGTATAAGTTAATATTAGTAAGAAATGTCTATAACTCTATACAACTTCTATTATACTTTTCTAAGGTTACTATCTTTAGCTTCTTAAGTAGTTTCTTATTTAAGGTAGCTATTAGTTAGCCTATAAGTTAGTTAATCGTATTCTATAACTTAGCTATCTACCTTACTTAGGCTTAGCTCTTACGTCTAAGATTAACGAGTTCGTACTTAGAGCTCCCTACCGCTAGCTCGTTACTTTCCTCTTAGGTACTACTAGTTATATTAATATCTCCCTTAGGCACTAGGCCTAGGATGTTAACGTATTCGCTTAAATTTCCTAACATAGTTTAATCTTAATTAGACGCTGTTAGTTAATTCTTCTTCTACTAGATCTATAGGTGGTTAAAGTGTTATATAGGGTATAGGTCTATACTTCTCTATTCTAGTCCGTACTAAGGCAGGTAAGTATTACGTTAGTATTCCGTGAGGCTTGTCTGGCGATGTAGTAGAGTTAGCGTACTTAAGGAGGGTTTTAACAAGACTAATCTATTTAATAGACTAACTTGCGATAATCTTATTAAGTAAAGATACTAGTAAGAAAGTATAATTTAAGTTAACCACAACGAGAGTAAATAATGAAATCCATCCATCCTTATATCCTCATTACTTCTAGTCTTGCTATCACTGCCATCATGACTTCCTTCCTCTTCGCCTGATGTCCCTGATGGCTGCCCTCACAGGATTGCTGCCATTACATACTAGCGCCTAACGGTCGTCTTGGCGTGATGTCAATCACGTGATCTTCGCCCCGCGATGATCATTATCTTCTGACGTGGACGTCCATAGGCCTTCAGCCATCTCGTCACTTGTCAAGGAGAGAATCCTTCTTGTTACTTGTAACATCTTTCTTTATCTAATAATTACATTACCTCTACTATCTATCTATATTTTAATTACACACTTTCTAGTACTATACATATAAAACTAGGATATTATATATATCTATTAATATTAATAGATAGAAGAAAAGTTAAAATTTACAGCGCGAAATTTGGAGCTAAAGTTAGAAGATTTTTTTAATCCAGGTTTAAGAGGACAAATAGCCTTCGTAGTGCTGACTAAGCAGTAATACTAGACCGCCATCTTAAACGCCAAGAAATTTCCTATTCAACGATATATTTTTTATTAGTTTAGCGCTAATACCTATTGAGCAATGGATGTTTAAAAATCACAACTTTTTGGAGTTCTTTTTTTTTGTCACCCCACTGTAATAAGTTGTTGTGCAGCGATCCGTATATGCACAGCGTAGTGAGAAGACCAATATGATAATCGTCTAAGCAGCATTCCGGCCTAAACAGGTAGGTAGAACCGAGGTTACCAATAAGAGATAGTAACTGTCACTAGCCTAATAGTGAGATTAAGCTTCTGACTGGTGACAATCCTTTGTTGGCCTTACATCTCGCACGGCAGGGGACCTTTCACAATAAGTATGTATTGCCAACCTTGCTGTCAAGACTCGACTCAAAATCAAACTCATGCCATCATAGCAGCTGCAGAATACAATCTGGCCACTACACAGCTGCCGATACTTAACTCAAGCAACAGTTCCATGTTGATCGCCCCTTGAGGCTGAACGCGCATTACCCCGCACAAGGATGTCACTCCGCACCACTCCGGAGACCCGCTTCGATAGCTTAAATGTCTACACCACTTCATACAAGAAAATCGGCGACCATGAAATCGAAGTCAATGTCCTTGTACCTAAAGGGATCTCGCCTGGGAAGCATCCGTTGATGGTCAAATGGCACGGCGGAGGTCTAGTAAGTTGCCTGACGAGATGACAGTCTTACCAACTACTTACCATGTGTCCTCAGACCACAGGAACAGCACTGTACCCCCCATGGTACTCTGCTTATATGATCCCACTCATTGTGCGCAACAAAGCGATCGCCATTGTTCCAAATTACCGGCTGACTCCAGAGCACACTGGTGATGAGATCCTAGAAGACATTGCTTCCCTAGGAAACTGGCTTACGTCTTCGCTGCCCACGTACCTTGCATCCAAAGACTCTTCCATAGAGCCCGACTTTTCCAGGATCTTAGTCACAGGCGATTCTGCCGGCGGCTGGATGGCGCTCCAGTCAGTCCTTTCTCTACCAGAAAAGACATTCCGTGCTTGTTTCATCCAGTATCCTGTAGTAAACGCCATTCCTTATTCTCCGGACGATACCATCTTGGGTGGCCCTTTCCCACCAAAGAAGAACCTGGACGATTTCCTTGCAACCATGAAACCGGGTACCGTCGTCAGTGCAGCTACTCCGCCTGCTCGCAGCCAAATCATGCCCCTACTGCTGGCATACGGGCGCTGGGATGAGTTCTTTGGCACTGGACAGCACCTCATGCCGGACACGCGTATTGAGACTGCAAAGTCTTTTATTCCCACATATGTTCTGCATGGCAAGGATGATAGCATTGTGCCTATCAAGTGGACGGAGAAGTTTGTAGAGAGAGCGAGGGAGTTGTTTCCGGACACGAGATTCGACTTGGTCGCGCGGCCCGGTGAACATGGTTTTGATGATTCAATCTATGAAGAGGACGAGCCGTGGCTTGCGGACATGGTGAAGAACGTTGAGAAGGACTGGTTGGAGTGATTTTGTAGCTACATTTACATCGTATGGTGTATGGAGGGAGTCATAGCTACTATGGCAGTCAATGGGGGAAGGTATACTTCCATTTTCACCTGAGACACTCCGTGTCGGCGACATTGGCAATAAGAGAGAACACTCATTGAGCTTAATTTATTGTTTCTCTCTGAATAAAGTTCTACTTCCGCCAACCCTGAACAAAGTCATGGGCCCAATCAATTACTCCGGCCTTCCAATCACCCAGTGACTCTTCAATCAATCTTTCCCATCTCATCGCAGCCTCATCCTCTCCCTGAATTCCATCAGTACCCCTCTCAAGACCCAAGCGCTCTTGCACCTTCTTGACGCTGCCTTCCCTCTCAACCTTGATATCGGGAATGTTGGCCCCTTGCATAAGAGCAAAGAGATTGAGTATCAGGTTCGAAGATTTGCGCAAAGTAGACCATGCAGTATACGAGTATTGCTTGAAGGCAGAGTAGTTGGGATGCTGGACTCCGCCCATTCCTTCAATCATTTCATGAGAGAGCTTCATGGCTGGGGCAAATGGCTTTGGATCGCGACCTAGAATATAACCAAAGTCGACATGGAAAAACGCGCCCGAAGGTGCGAGCAGCAGGTTGTCTAGATGGCGATCGCCAACCCCGAGAATATAGGTGATCACGCAATACCCGGCACAGGATTTGATATACGTATCCATTGCTTCTTTTCTTACACCTAACGGAGCATTATCATCGGGGTTGTTGGCGCGCAGGTAGGCGAGGAGACTGCCTCTGTACTTTTGCCATGCCGCAGCGATCGACATGCTTGGCACAAACTGGAATGCTCCAGCTGACGACGAAGTTGCAAGGATGCGATACGGAGTGAGTTTCAGGTCGAGATTTTCCTTGCGGAGCAATCGATCCATAAGAGTGATGATTTGGATGACGAGTTGATCTTGGCGGAGGTCGTCACCAGTTTTGAAGATGATGGGGTAGGGTGTCCCGGTCGTAGTCTTGAATGATAGCACCATGGGAAGTAATGACGACTTCAGGACATTGCAATCCTCGGTTGATATTCCGGTAATTAGGATTGACGGATCGAGAGGTAGAGGTAACGGGTCAAAACTTGTAAGCTCGTTTTTGGGGTCTGCGATTGCTTTCTTGAGACGCGCAATCTTCGTAGGCCGATCACCACCGCCAAAGCGCACATCTTTTGATATTTTGGCCAGGATGGTGAGTAGCTCGCCTTGGCGTTGGAAGGTCTTGCGTATACTGATGCCTTCCGGCGTTTTTTCAAGCTCAACCATAAAGTCGTATTCTACTTTTGCGAACAGATCACGATGTTCGGGGGCTTGGTCAGCACTAAGGTCGCTAATCTCAACCATGAGATACCAATGCAAGAAGTTGCCCAAAGTGAAGCTGTTTGCAGCACGAGTGACAAGGAAACGTGCAAGTGACGAATCGTCTGCCTCGCCTGGTGCCTCATACTTAAGAGCTTGTACCAACTGCAAGAGATACAACTGGAGTTCTTCATCATCGGCTTTCTTCAAACGCTCGACGGCATAACTTCGAACAATGGGGTGGTCGAAGTGAGGTCCGAGTAATTCAAGAGCGTCATCAACATCAATCTCGGCCCACTTTTCCAGCAGTGGTGCTGCTTGCCGAACTTCTCGTGGATTCTTCCAATTGATGCACTTGACGAATTTTGTCAAGGCACGCTTGTCGCGGAGTAAGAAATACCTGAATCTCCAGATGTCGTCTCGCTCGTGCGACGTGATTTCATCAAGGGGACCCTTGGACAAGACCATGTTCAGTTTGTCACGGGCGTGCACGTTTGGTTTTCGATCGCGGTCCAACGAATCGGTCTGCTGGCTACGCATCAACTCGCGGTGTTTGTCTTCGGCGGGATTGACTCTTCGCCCAACCTCGGGATCATAAATCTTGATGAGCCGTTCTGCGTCTGCATCGCCGTACCCTACCCCATCAATGTCTATCCCGGGCCCAAAAGCGACTTCTGGTGGCGGGCGCAGCCTAACGTCAGCTTCGGTTGGCAATCGCAAATCGGAGACAGGAGGTGGCGGGTATTCAACGTCGGTGAAGACAATGGCGTGGTCGAAGCGGGGAAATTCGATATCGAGATAGAAGAGCTCATGTTCTTCGGCCTGTGCAGCGATGTCGCTGGTGCCATTCACCTTGCTTTGTCGGCTGAGAGCTGCGGCCTCAGCCGTCAGGGCGTCCTTTCGTATTTGCATCATCTTTTTGTAGACCAACCCGTCAAGCCAGTTGTTTGTCGGAAGGTCTCCCATTTCCTGCTTCTTGAGCAGCCCTTCCAGCCGGTCCATCTCAGCAATTTGCTCATCGACTGTGTCCTCGACTACCTCGGCATTCCTGGGTTTCCGCGCGGGCTGTATTACCCAAGGTGTTGAGGTGTTGGTCAGGCCATCGGCTGCCTTGTAGCGGTGTATACGACAGCGTTGCCTACCCTTATGCAGCGTGTTGTCGCTGTCGAACAGCGGTATCGTTGTGCCACCGAAAGGAACGGCATGGAGGTTAGACTGTTTGTCTTCGGCGGGCGATAGATCCCATAAGGTGATGGCTAGCTGGGCAGATGCGGGGAGGTTTGCGTACGTAACGGGCAGTTGTAGCCACTCATTCCATATGCGCGCGTTCTTGAATGACTTGTAGGCAGTCTGGACGGGGACAGTAAGGGGCTTGCTGTCGGCCCACACTTGTGCCGTGACGTATAGCTCGAAATACGGGCTACAGGCTTACTGTTAACCCTATGTCCCTACAGGAGCACCGGGTGAGGGCCGACTCACTTGATTATGGAAGCGCGATGTCTAAGGTCGGGTCGCTTCAACAGCACCGAGTAGGGAACCGGCTTCTGGTTTCCATCCAGACGATCACTGCATACACCTTCAGCACGCAGGAAACAGGTACTTCAATATGGCCGGGCTCCTACATTCGTACATGGACGGATAGCTCGGTCAAGTCAAGAGACGTCGCGAAGTTGAAGGCCTCCATCGTGGACGGTGACGAAGCTGCTTGCTACAGCATGCCATGGAGAGGAAGCACGAACTGGATGTAGGCGAATCAGGATGAAGTGTGTCGTTTGTAGTAGGGACACATGACGAGGCGAGAGGGTGTGAGTGTTGCGAACAGTAGTTCATGCGCACATGGTCATGTTCGTGTCCCAGTGGGGGGACAGGCATGAGCATCAGCAAGCATGTGGCTGGTGGTGAGCTTGGTGTGGCTTGAGCATGACCAGCCACGGGGGGGCGGGGCTGTTACCGTGACAGTGCAGTGGCGGTGCACGCAGGCTTGGCTGACGAATGCGGATGCGCTTTGGTCAGACAAAAGTCGCGCTAGGCTTGTGGGCCACAACCGCGTCGGGTGCCAGGCACAGGCGCAAGAGCAGCATAGGGCTGACAATCACTGTCTCCGCCTCAACACCACGCCCATACCCCGCGATATCCTTGTCGCTCCCTCGTCGTTTCCAGATTGTGCTGTCTTTTCTCCCGGTTCGTCCGCCGGAGCCCGCTGCAATGGCGCGCCTCAATACCCATCTTTCTGCTACGCCACAGACACGCGCCTCTACCGTCGACTCCCTCTACCGCGACCCTTCCGTAGCGCCCCGAACAGAGCAAAATGGACGCACGTCCTCCTATTCAGTAATCAGTCCAACTCGTTCCATGAACTCAGACAAAGAGAACGAATCGCCTGCAACTCGCGATAGTACCCCGCGGCGAGGCAAATCAAGGGGCCTGAGGGTCGTGTCGGCGCGTATGCCTACACCGGATTCAGGCTCGACAGATGGCAATGGCAGCAAGAGAAGGCGCACAGACAATTACACCATGTCCCGTTCACAAATATATGACGACGAGCAGAATGCGGACCAGGATGACGAAGAGGACGGCATTGACACGCCTTCACAGTCTCATCTTCAGCCTGAGCAAGAGGAAGAGGGCCATCTCAGATTCTACAACCCTAACCAAGATCCCGAGAAGCGAAGGCGGCTGCGTGCGACAATGCGCGACCATCAGCGCATGCTGGATGGTGGGTTCAGTACCGCCTTATCAGCATTGTAAACTCACTGACCAAGACAGACAATCGCGATGATCTCATCAAGGCGCATGATAGTGGCCTCCTCGATGCCCTCAGAACGCAAAACAGCCTTTTTGGCAAAGTGCGCCAAACAGCTGACGCTACCGTAGACTCCCGTTTCTTGGTCAACGCCAGTGATTTGGCAGGCAAAAAACTCAATAACGCCTTGGGCAATCACAGTGCAGGCATCGATCTAGACCAGTTCGTTTCCAAATGTATATACTTCATGAAATCAGGGGGCTACGTGGCGGGAGACGAGGACGCGCCGGCCATGCCAGTGGGCGATGACGATGATGATGACCCAGATGGTCTTGATTGGGCAATGTTAGGCCGAAGGGCATGTTTTCCCTGCAACAAGCGGCCACCTACAGCCAGTTTTCTTCTTGGTCCATTGTCAGTACAGAAGCGCATTCGATCAGCAACACAGCGGAAAGCTCGGTCCCAACGACAACCAGTCGGCCCTGCAACCCGGCCACAGGAGATCAAAGAAGGCGACATCCAGCAGAACGAAAATAACAACCTCTCCAATCTTGTCAAGGGCATCCGAAAACGATTAATCGATCATACCAAGCAAGGCGCGGACCGCGTGGAAAGCGAGCTTAGTGAGATACCGGAGAGCGAGATAGACGACGAATCGCAAAACGCCGCTTTCCGCCGATATAGAATGGCCATGACCACAGATGGAGAGCCTGCTGTCAATTTACTTGATTTCGCCATCAATCCCCACGACTTCGGCCAGACGGTCGAAAATTTATTTTATATTAGTTTCTTGGTGAGAGAAGGCAATGCCAAGATCGTCAAGGATGATGATGGCCTTCCGTTACTGGGTAAGAGCAGCCGCGTTCGTATTCCTTTTGTCTACTTACCTGTGAATAGTACCAGCAGCCCCTCGCGGCGTTTCGGAACAACGAGAAGAAAATGTCCAAAAGCATCAAGCCGTCTTCAGCCTCGACTATCCCACTTGGCGAATGTTCATTGATGCTTACAATATCAAAGAGCCTCTCATACCGCATCGTGAAAATGAAGAGGCAAATGTCGGATCAAATGGCTGGTATAATGGATAAACGTCGCTTTGTTACCTCTCATTGAGGTGTTGTTCCCTACTCTTTGGTGCATTTTCAGCTGCATAAAGCTCTTGCACGTTGCGACACGACCTGGTATCCATCCATGCCACCCGCCGTCCTTACGGTTTTACCTTCCTCCACACTCTTGTATCTCCCAATGGCCATTGTCTCGCTCCGCATAGATCATCGATTTGATTCTGAGCCAGTGCAGCGCTCGGCCGCATGACCTCCTTTCACTTATGCGCAGCCAACGGTGTCTTCGACGTTATCATCTGTTCTTAGTACTAGTACGCGATACCCCATGTTTTGCTTTCAAATATGTCAACTAGCTTGGAAAAAATGTCCGTGTCTTCTTCTTCTCTGTCCTACATCGTTGCTATGTCTTCCTGTCTCGCCGCTCGTAATAAAACTTCATCAAGTGAGTTCCTATCGTGGATGATTGAGCCTGGTTTAGCAACAACCGCGCACTGACCAAGACTGCCAAATCGTCATCCCAACCTCCCCTTGTCTCACGTAATACCCCCCCTTGAAATTGGACCGTACGTAAGGCTAGGTCATATTCAACAGCCGCTCGTGACTCTGCCTCATCCATATCAGAGCTCTGGCCAGCACGCTTTGCGCGCATTGATTACAGTCGTCGCGTCCGAATGTCCGAGTTGATGTCACTTATCGACGATGATTCATTCAGCCCCAGATCGCCTAGTATCCGCTCTTACCCTACAAGGTGTGTAGCCTCACCCAACAGAGTCAGCTGACAACCTTCCGTTGCTTCGATCCTACAGGGATAGACAACTATTTTCATATCTCCTACTTCAAAGGTTACAGTTCATCATAGCGTGCAGTGTTCGGTATCGAATTCGGACTTGGAGGGAACCAAGCATATCAGGCTCTTTCCCCTAGGGACAACACAGTGACGCAAGGATATCCCATTTCCAGGACTAGCAGTACTTAGGTTAAAGACCGTCACTGACACCCTTCAGCAGCGTAGTCGTGCGCAACCTTGTTGAAAATGGCGTACCTGGATCCTACCCAAGCCCATCTCGTATCCACTGCTCCACCCTCAGATCGCCCCCATCCTCCCCCACTCAGCAACCCGATAGATCCTGGAAGATGATCGACGAGGCGTGACGAATCCGGCAGGTCATCAACACTCTCTTTCCAAATAAGCTTTTGCCTTGGTATACGGACTGCAGAATTCTGGTATTTTTACAACTTCACGCACCCAAAGGCTCCGTACGGCCGGCTTACACCAACTTTTCTTTCTTTCACCTTCCTATTCCATGCAAGGCTATTTTTGGGTAGCAAGGACGCACGCCGTGGTAGAGCCTTTTTGGTACGCGTCGTCACGTTGGTGTTGTGGTAGGCTGGTATACAGTTTAGATGATGGGATTTTCCAGAAGCATGGGCAAGAGTAAGATTTACCTCAAGATTTTTCTTTACAAACGGTTACCGGGATGGTGCATTGGTGTTTGTTGACTCTTTTTCGCTCTCTCTCCCTATTGTTCCAAGTTCCTTCTCATGGCAACTGTTTCAAGTCAAAAAATCAACGAGTCAGGTATGATTGAACTTTCTGCGTTGCTGTCGTATTATTTCAAGGTGCTTGTGCGTTTCTCTTGTTTTGAGTTATCTGTGAAAGGTATGTATCCCGAGGTCTTCGTCGGCTATGAAAGTGTAATCTGGAAAACTCTACAAGTTTTGAAGTAATGTCATTGGCCCTGAATACGGTTCCAGTTCGTGCCGGTATTGCATTTCGTGTTGCAACAGGTCAGAAAAGGGGGTATTTCTCTAGCTCCATGGTGCAGTGATTGAGGTCGGAAAGGTGGGGTGAGGAGTTCAGTTTGACTTTCGGATACAAGGCTGGGGAACTCGGTCAGAGTACGTGGTGGTGTGGTTGTAAGAAGTCTCGGGAATCTTTCGTGGTCCAATTGTAGAGGTCTACAGGGCTGTTCTGGCCCCCGTCGCAGCCCTACAAGGACCGAATAGGCCAGTGAAGGCATGCTCGTCTCGATCCCGGAAGTCCCGGGACATGTCCGAACAACTGTCCCGTTTTCGCGCAGAGTGTATCACGTGATGTGCCGTGCCCAAATGCCGCCAAGTTGCCTGTTCGCCGAGTGGTGCATAGGGATCTCCGAAACCAGTCTTGAATTTGTGCACCATGCACGCAGATACGTGCATCCGCGTAGGGCAGAAATCAACATTTTCTGCCTTGCTAGAGAAATGACGATGAACAACAAGTAAAGTGAGTTTTAACTCATACAAGCGAAGATGCCGCATCTACTATCTACTTCGCCGTCCTAGTTTCACACCAGCTGTCACTCTGCATTATCTATTGTATGGATCTGGCGGACAAATGGCGGGCATCGGGAGCAACGAGAAGCATCCGGTTACAGATGTGATTGCCACATTTCTACCGAATATACGCAGTAGTGCGTATGTACCTATTGCAAATCTGATATGCGCAGGCATTGTGCAGAACATCATGTTCGCGCCACTGAGTCGCGTTGTGACAGTACTAGTATGGATTTGCGCAAGCTTGGAAACACCCCGCTAAATGCTATTCTTCTCTCCACCAAGCCAAGCTATTGTCACGGGCAAAATCAAGTATTGGCGCTCATAAAGGGGTTGTGAGTTTCAAAGGCTTGGTTGTAAATCATCTGCTTGGGAGTCAGATCAGTGCTGATTAATCTTAGCCCTACATACTACTATTCCTTTACGCCCGTAAATCTCGCCGCAATTTTGTCAGCACAACGATTGGGCCGCTCGACAAAAGATCGCTTACACGCGAGCTTGACATCTACTGATGATGTCGTCTACTGCTAGAAGAAACGATCGCGATTATTAATTGGCCATGAAGCCGACATAAGTATGAATTCCTGAATGAGGATAGGTAGTAATTGTCACCGTTCCTGACCCTGACACTTGGATGTCACTACACAGTGTTGTATATCCATTGAATAATTCCAGATCATGCGGAAGAGAGCATAGCACAAAGAGCTCAGCCTATGTCATTTGGGAGTAGCCATTTGAGGTCAACTTCGTATACATAAGCCCGAATTGAGAGACGATGGGGCTTGGAGATCTGCCCTTTTGTCAAGGTGTTGGATGTTTGATGGTTGGAAATCACCCATGATTGCAAAAAGCACTGGTGCTTTGGCTGTGTAACAAAGTTTTCCATTGTGATGCTATACGCTTACTCATCGTCGGGCTCCGTCAGTGTCGTTGCGAGCGCTAGTGTCACTGGCCATGGAACCTGGGCCGCTGTCATTTCTCAGCACCAACTCACAATTCAAGTAGTTTTACGAGTCTGGGCAACGAAAGTAAGAAGCTTGAGGAACGTCCAAGGCGACGAGGGTTTCAACAGCGAGGATCGTGGCGTGAGTGACGAACTTCTTGCTTGCTGCAGTTTATTTGCCCTGTACTATAACCAAGTCTGCAACAGCTCTGTGTGAAACAAAGATACCTCTCTCTGCGTGACAGCAATTGAACCCATGAGGGTCACGAAACGCCACGCCGTCTGAGCCCCAGGGCCTTATTCGCAGATGCTAGCCCGAGATGACTTAGTCAGTTACTCAACTACGAATGAGGGCTGGCGGTCGTTGTCCCGCACATGGGCTACAGGGCTCAGTGCGCGGGCCAACCGTCACTAGTGCCCGTCGTTGTCAAGTTAGCGTGTTTAGGAATTTGATATACGCCGGCTTACTTCCGCTCTCCTTCTACAAAGACATGTTCACTCCTAGCGGGATGTCGGCGATCAGTACCTATTCAGTAGACTACGACTCAGAAGCCCAATCAGTTGGTCCTGCTAATTCTCCGATCCATCCACTTCTGGGTGCAATCGCGAATTCAGACTTCGCTTGGCGGGCGCAAGCTGGCTCTTGTGCCCCTTCTGCTCGGGCACCTGAACCCCTCCGGCTCCATGCCATGTGTTTAGGAGCATTCAATCCGACTTTTTAAACTTTGCGTACTTATGTATTGGTGTCAAGAGGCATGATCGATCGGCGGCTGGTGGAAGAGCCCGCATACACGTGCGCCGTCAGACATGAACTTCCCGTTAGCTATAAGGTAGCGGTGGCGTTCACGTTCATGGTTTTTGTTCCCCAGTGTTTCCCGCATTCCTTGCCGCAACTTTCCTATGGTCCACTCCCGGCTTGCCTAATATTACTGGATCGTTTCCTTGGTCATTCCTTAAAATGGACATCATGCTCTCCCCTACCGGCACCTACTCCAGCACGGCTGTGCCACTGGAAGATCCACACCCCGAGGTTGAGCTGGCTCCCCCACATCAGTTTGAGCCAATCGTTATTCCTCGTCAAATGTCTCCTTTGTCCTCTCCTCATACTCCAGTAATCACCCGGTTACCCTCCGTTCGTTCCAAACTTGGTTCCAGAGCTAGAGCAGATAGCATTGCAACTGATGCTTGTGCCAAACGCGAATCCTACAATCTGACTGGCACAACATTCCTCATCACCAATGATGGAAGAACTCTGAAGCTGCCAGTTGCTTCAGAAAGCAAAGCTGATCCTCTCAACTGGAGTAACGCAAAGACTGCCGGGGCATTCTTTGCCATCGTCCTTTTCTCCGCCGTCTGCCTGACCGCTGCCCAGGCGCCAGCTGTGATGTTGGACAGCATCCAGAATACTTTCAAACATGAGGTTGGAAGGATCGACCTGCTTCACATGGACACTTCGCTAACAAACTTGCAGAACATAGCGCCATGGCTGATCAAAGCTCTTGTTACCGGTCCTCCTCTTTTCATGGGGATTGGATGTTTTGTCTGGGTGCCACTCTCCATCGGCTTAGGTCGTCGACCGACAGTCTTGATCGCCACCATGATTGTGTTGATTGCTACACTCGGGGCATCTCAGGCACGAACTTTTGGTCAACTAGTCGTTGCCTCTTGTTTTATCGGTCTTAGTGAAGGCCTGGGTCTTTGTCTGGTCAGTGATACATCTCAACGACCATGATGACTTGTTACTGACAATGCCAGGCATTCCTCATAGTCATTGATCTGACCTACATCAACCAAAGGCCGCGAGCAATTTCGTTCATGTGGTGCATCGCAGGCTGTTTTGGCACATCGGGCGTTGCACTGGCTCCAGTCATCGCACATCACGGACAGAATTGGCGCCAATTCTACTATTTCTGGACTATACCTGTTGTCATCTCACTCTTCGTCACCTTCGTGCTCTACCCGGAAACATACTTCAAGCGACCAACAGTGGCCTTCAACGGTCTCATACTAATGCAGAGCGCGACCGAGAAACTGACAATCTACCAAGACCGCGAGGTTGACTCGAGCATCTATCGCGATCTTCCCGAATACCCAGTCCGTACAGGGTTTGCCGGTTTTCGTGATCGCGTTGGACTCTCACGATCCCCCTTTGCATCGTGGAGTTCGGCAGGTCGGTGCTATCTCCAGATGGCTTACTGTGCGTGCAATCCCCTTCTCTTCTGGGTCTTTGTCGCATCCGGCTTCAACTCAGCAAGTATGATATTCATCGGCGCAACAAGCAGTCGCATACTCACTTCTCCTCCTTACAACCTGTCGCCTGGGGTTGTCGGCACGGTTTATGCCGCATCTGGCGTGGGAGCACTGATCGGACTTCCTGTGTGTTGGATATTTATCTGCAATGGTCTCAAGCGACTCTCACAGCGCAATCATGGTGTCCTCGAGGCCGAGCACTACCTCATCGCCTATGTTCTGCCAATCATCGTTGGCGCTTTGAGCTCTCTCCTTTATGGTCTTTCCGTCAAGCTACAATGGCATTGGGTGTTTCTCTACTTAGCCTACGGAGGTCACGGCTTCTCTCTCGTTACTTTAATGACTGCAAACACACTTTGGGTTGCGGAAGCTTTCCCACGGTGGGCTGCTCCGGCGCTTGCTGTGGTTATTGGAAGCTGTTATTTCATCTCTTTTGCAATGAGCTTTGCTCTTGTGCCTTGGGTCGAGGCCCATGGGTATCTATGGGTGGGAATTGAGCTCATGATCTTTCAGATTCTCGGTGGGCTGGTTGCGCTGCCTGTCGCGTTTTGGGGCAAGGGTATGCGACAAGCTATTGCGGGGAGATGGTCAGAAGACCGCAGTGGGGCCTTGCGTCCGCTCTGAGAGTTTCTGTTATAACCCACTAGATAGGCGATTCAACATATCCTATTCATAACTCATGTTGATGTAATATAAACAATCCGTGAAATTTGCTGGCGCTACTAGCTGTTTGTATAAGAGATCAAACCATGAAAACCCGATTGAGTTGAAGGTATGTCTATTTTCCCAGTCGCGATTTAATGATGTCACATCATTCGAGGAAAATATGTTCTCCTCATAGTGACCAATTCTAGATGGGTGGTTCCAGCCTATTTCAAACACTACGGATCAGTGTTAGATATCGACTACAAATGGAGACACAATGGTCACGGATGGTAGTATATCTTATTCATGTATATATCACTGCGTAGATTGATAAAAGTTGGGAAGAAAAAGTAAGTTTACATAGTAAGTTGCACACTCAGCAGCCGTGTGGTGATGTTTCGTGCCAGGCTTCGACCGTCGCGCTAACTTGATCACATGAGCACCTTACATATCAAAGGATATGAGATACTGTTAAATGCCTGGAAATTCGGAATTGACCTCAGAGTTGACGAACGAATTTAAAGTCTATTTGATTCTATTTTGCATCGCCTCCAACAACCAAATTCCATCTTTCCGAATGCCTCTTCCTTTTCCAACAGTCAGCTAGTACTTTGTCTCTTTCCGCACAAGCGGCTTCAGTCCAGGAAGTGCGACAACGATGATAGAGAGCGCCATCTCTACCATGCTCAGAGGATCTGCAAAAAAAATGTGTTAGCCAATCTGCTGGGTATCAAAGACGGAAGGTCGGAAAAGACAGTACTTACAAACGAGGTTCGCCTGTCCAGTACCAACTTTAAGGCAGACGAAACGCACGATACCCGATGCAATAGTCAGAGCACCCAAGCCGAAAGTAAGAGCAACGCCCGTCGAGGACCTTAGCACTCCCTTGGCCAAAAGGACAACAGGGACAGCGTAAACAACAAGGTAGCACGCTAGGTTGAGGGTGAAGTTGAGGATGAAGGGTTCTGGTGCATAGAAGACAGAGCATGCGCCATCTTCTTGAGACCATTGTTCGGAGACAGGGACACCGCAGAAGAAGGTGTCGTCAAAGAGGATCGTGACATAGCACGCGACCACAAATGCCGTAATAGCGAACAGCATCTTGCGCAATCCAGGATGACCTGCCAGATTGAAGAACGCCCAGTAAAACGCGAGCATACTCAGTTTGGGGAAGCCCATCCCGACATCGTAAAAGTAGTTTGATGCGAATGAGATCTGACAGAGAAACCAGCGTTAGTCGTGCAACTAAGTCTTTGCGGCAAAGGATAGAACTGACCTTTGATAGTTTCACAGATGTCATGTACTCGATAGAATCCATGACGCCCATTCGGAATGTGAGCGTGTCACAGATTATCAAACCCAGAGCTACCAGCGCCGACGCAATAAGTAGATAGTCGGACAAGTCGAGGCGCGAATGTAAGCGGAACAAACGCGTGTAAATGCGTAGAGCAACGAAGATGTAAGCGAAGATTAACAGGATCCATTCCGAGATCTAAAAACGATTTCATCCGTCAGCCTATACAGAACATGTATGCAGTATTGTGGCTTTGGGGAAGAAACTCACCATGCAATCTTGCCCGGTAATGCGTTTTGCCATTGTTGCTCGCGGCCGTAGTGTGACGAATATCGTGTCACGAAGCTGAAAAGGTTAAAAGCCCAATGAAGAGAAGAAGGGCGGTTCGCTCGCTTCAGAAGTTGTGAACTAACAAAACCTTCTACATGGCATTTGTATATAAGGCATGCACATTAGCTATACTTGCAGGGGGGGCACAGATAGATTGCACCAGCGCACATCTCGCAACGACAAGACCTTGGGTCGTATGTTGGAGGGGAGGGGCGACTGCACCACCTATCATGAGAGGTTGCAGACCGGATATTAGCCCCCAATAGTGTCGAAGGAATGATAGACATGTCCATTGCATGCATGCACGCGGAAGGGGGCTCTGGGAATGGGAGGCGGTTTTGAAGCCGCGAAGGAATGGGCCGGTCCCAACAGCAGCCCATGTCTGGCTTGTCGGCTGGACCGTTGGCCTGGGTTTTCAACTACTACCTAGACTGAAGGCGGGAATAGCATGGGGCCATATGGACCACTTTTCATCCATAGTATTTTTCTAGGCATTGGCTTCGATGGTAAAAGTTGTCGTGTGATTACAAGGTATGGACGTACAGATACATCAGCGTCAGTCGTTGTTTACTATGTGTAGGGGTTGGACATGTGTTCTTAATTGTGGTTTGGCATGGAACCGGTGGCTTAATTTGCCAGACAAAGTGCAATATAAGCGAAGCATTCTGCCAATGTTGATCCACCCCACAGCATGCTTGCGGCACGGTTCGAAGCCAAGGTGAATGAAGACGTCTGGAAAGGTGGAGCCAGCGGCGTTCAGGGCTCGCTTGGAGCAGCTCCCCGTGAGGCGCGGGCGCTCGGCCACCAACGCGGACCGCCATGTGAACATGGATGAACAGCGCCATCACGACCAGAGCATGCCAATGGCTACGCGCTCACCAAGGACGAATCCTGAACTTTCATGGCTAGTAATTATTAATAAGGAAAATCTACTGAGCCTGGTGTTACTGTACTCCATTAACGGACCCTGTCTCGATCCTTCAGTATCATACCACCTCGCTCGGCCCCCGTACTGGCTGAAAATCCTGTCGGGCGGCCAGCTCCGGGATAATTCTCATGGCAATCTTCCAACAGGTTCGTTGTTTTCATCCTGCGACCGCGAAAACTGCACACTGACCCGCCGCGTCTCGTAAATGACATCCTTCCTTCCAAAACTATTCAGCTCCACTTCGCTTCCAGACTCCTCGTCGCTATGTATGCGAACGGTGTGTTTTCCTCTTCTGGAAGGACGCATAAATCCCTGGGAGCCATTGGCAGGCGTCCGTTGGCCATAGGTCGTGCGGGAATCCGATGTGCGTGATTTTTTGTGGAAGGAGAAGAAGCTACCGCGCCGAAGGAATGATCTCATGGATGGTAGCGATACTACGATAATAGCAATGGCCAGCTCAGCCATTGAAAGCACAACTGCAAATGTGTTAGTGCTGGTGACCTCTTTGCAGCTCTGCTGCGTCCAGAATATGACGACATACAAACGTTCGTCCAGGCATAAATGACCTCTATTGTCACAAATCGAATAACACTCATTGCTATGGTGACTGCCCCGAGGCAAAATGTGACGATAAGACCCCAGATCTGACGGCGCTGGAGCTGCAATGAGTGAAGAAGTGGGAACGGCAATCCGAAAACTGCCGCTTGGTCAGATTCTGGCTGAGAATATAGTGAATATTTCGAGAGCATACTCAACATGTCGGACACAATATTCATACCCCAGTCGATCCTGAAGACCGCTTTTGAAGTGAAGGTATTACATGCATCTTCTTCCAGAGACCAGTTGACTGAAACCTCAGAACCGCACCAGAAGGTATCTAGAAAGAATGTTGTGATCATGGCGCTTCCCGTGAATACCGCCACTGCATAGAGCGCTTTTCGTAACCATGGCATTGTCGGCGGGATCAGACGAAAGTATAGCGCGAGGATGGCTAGTTTTGGCAAGTAAATTCCGATATCATAGAAGGCATTGCCAGCAAATTGTACCTGTTGGGAGGGTTGTCAGCTCACTAGTACCCCATGAGCTGCCAGATTAGACTCCCTACTTTCTTGAGGGCAATGGCGCGAGCATCCGACATTTCCACTTCGTCCTCCGCCATACCACCCCATTCGTATGTCAAGACATCGGTCACGAAGAGTCCGATGGCGTCGAGTATTGATGCGACCAGGAAGCAATCGCTTAAGGTAAGATGTTGCCGCTGCACGAATCGTGGAACAAGACGACCAGACGCTACGAATGTAGAGAGACCTAATAACATGGCCTCAATGGGCTTTGCACACGAGCTTTAGTAAATATCGAGACGCACCACCTCTTCGGCATTGCTATAATGGAACACTCACAATAACAGCTTCTGAAGCAACTCCAACCGCCATGGTGACACACTGCAGCCTTGGAACCCAATACTCAACGAAAAGCAAAAAAATCGGGATGAAAATCCAACCGCATGTCCAGGCGCTTCATCTTTCTTTTCATTGTGTTCACTGGATATGAAAAAACCCAACCGTAGGGTACTACCAGATTGTGCCAGCCCGTACCGAAATGGCCCGCCGCCTACTGGGCGCCTGTGCCTGGCTCATGCAATGGCAGTGTAAGCCTCATCTTACGCAAACCATATTGATCGGAAATAATGCGCCAGTGTAGCCTAGCTCTGTGTTGTATGCAGACGCGGGGTTTGTCCATCCAATAGGGTGTTGGGAGGCTATATGAGGAATGCAGGGATTGGTTCTAGAGGCTGGATAGAACGAAGTTCTGCGGCATAATGTGGTCTCATCTACCCATGGAGGAAGTTTGCCGCTGGACTTTTCTACATGTTAGGCCCTCCGCTGTGGAGGAGCGCATTTCGTCTAAGCGGGAGGAAGCCAATTCCCCTCGGCGTTACCTATGTGGCTGAATGCTGTGCGACTCCATTTCTGTAGAGGCGAAATCCTCTTACGTATGAACCTTTTCGTGTCGAGATGCTACATATAGATACAGCCGTGTTTGTATAGAAAGAGATGGCCGTCAAATGAGCGCAACAGTGGAGTAATGTTGAGTGCGTGCTCGAGCCTGACGCTGAACACACTGTGGCTTGGTCAGATATACCCCCTAGTACGGCAGAAATACCAACTGGACACAGATGTCTCGAGCAGTTCTCTTTATCCCACCAATTCCAGGTGTACTAAGAGCCCCTAATGATGGTAAGGGCGATGTGATACAATAGCCAAGGACGGATTGGCTGTAAAGAGACGGGATCACAACCAAGGGACCAAAGTAACCGAGTTTCATACCCTCGAGGTATCTGCGACATCTTGTGCCCACACGTTCGCACCCTCGGCTTGATGGAGAAAAGTTGATGGCGCAATAGTACATAGGCCATGATCTGCGTTGCAAAGAAAGGGGAGAACTGAGGAATGACGTAATGTCAGACCCTGACAGCCCTTTTTCTCCACCAAGCCCACGACACCCGCCAACCACCATCCACCACACATCGACTTCTGCAAATCCTATCGCAAACAAGCAATGGCGCAGTCCAGAATCCGGGTAGTGGCCGTTATCAGTGAGGCCAAGCCCTGCAGCGCGACGTGGGAATGCGCTAGGAACCGGTTTTGCGTACCTGCGCAAGGCCTGGTAGACTAGTGACGGCATAAGGCGTCTGGAGAGATAGTGGAGAGCGGTACATTTACGACATCGATAAATCCGCGCGATGAACGTCCCTTGAAACCCTGCACATTGTGTGGGGTCTGTCCACTGGCGACCTGTAGCCATATTCAATATCAACTATTGTCGAAAAGACTATCAATGCGGTCTTCATCGAAGCCAACAAGCGATACAGCCATGACATCCTCCGTATCAGAGTCAGCAACCAATTACTACACACCCAGCAACAAGAAGGAGAGGGGAATAAATAACAACGGCTCGGCGGGGTCTTATATCCCTACCAAACCACCACCAAGTCGCACGCCTTCAACACGCATAGCCCACACAGCGCGACCACCACGCCAACATGGGCAAACTGCAAACTCGGTACCAACCAATCCACGCTCTCAAAGACCGGGTCTTGAGCGCCGCCGTACCACAGCACGCACACGCTACATTGACATGCTGCTCGGCCTCGATTCCGTCTCCCCACTGCACAACCTGCTCTGTTCAGCATTCGTCTGGCTTCTACTAGCCGGCTACATTGTCTTCCCCGCGACCTTTACCAAACTCCAACGCACCGACTCGAAGCCCGGGGACAACGGCTTCAGCGCTGCGGCTCTGAAAACCGTGCGCAACATTCCTCTGCTGTACGTCGCGGCCTTTGCATGTGGCATTGGCGTCGTGGGGTGTCTGTGGCTGTGGTGGCAACATCGCAAAAACTACGTGTGGGTGATTCATAGGATTTTCCTGCCTGCACTGCTGAATAGCATTGCGGGTCTCATCTCGACGATTGTGAATGTGTATTCTGCGCAGGACGGGCAGTACAGTATTACTGCTCGTGTGACAATTGTGGTTACGGCGGCATGCAGTGTCGTTGCTGCTGCGCTGTTCTTGGTCTACAACACCATCATGCTAGGGATCGTGAGAAGGCGACATGAAAGGGAGATTGCGGCTGTTGAGAAGGGGCAGGCAAGACGAGACGCCAGTCATGAAGAGGCAGTTTGAAATTGGCTTTTTTCCTTTTTCTTTACTACAAGATGTAGCGGTGCTAACATTGTTCAACCCCATCTTATCCTTAATATAAAAGAAAAAAACCCCCCTCTCCCAAACTCCATATCCCCATACAATAATGAAATGAAAAAAAAATCTAACTTCTTGCCATGGCAGCCCAAACCCCATCTACAACTCGTCCCTCCCCTCCCTCGCCCTCACCACCATCGCCTCAACCGTAAACCTAACCTCCTTATCCCCCACACTCTCATGCCTAACCTTGCCAACCACCTTCCCATCCCCAAGCTCATTACTATACCTCTCAAGCCCCTCAAACACGCCCTCACACTGCCCCCCTTGCTCCTCCTCCTCCACATCCTCCACCCAAAGCGGCAGCAAAGGATAAATCGCGCCCGGGGCAAAAAACACCAAGTCATCCTGTACACTAAAGTGGCGCTGCAGACTCTCCTTCTTGAGCCACTCGCGCACTTTGTAGGGCACGTCGGTCATGTGCATGGCGATGAGCTCGCGGCCCACGCCGTGGACGTCGATGCCGTCCCAGGAGCCTGCGTAGAGTTGCTTGTTGTAGAAGACTTTGAGTTGGGGGGCTTGCTCGGCGAGGTCCGGGTAGAGTTCGTTGAGTTTGTAGATTTTGGCCGTGTAGCTGGATGAGGAGCGGCAGTGCTGCGTGTAAGGGGCAAGAGTGGTGTCATTCCATTTTGCGGTCCAGAGGGCGCCGACGGGGGTTGGTTCGTCGGCGGGTGGGGTGGAGGAGTCTGGGGAGGCGGAGGCGGAGGCGGAGAGGAGGAGGGGGGAGAGGAGGGGGAGGAGGAAGCGCATCTTCTCTCTCTCTCTCTTTTTATCCTTTTGATAGATTTGAGGTGTATTGTTTTTCTCCTTGTACTTTTCTGGGGAAACAAGGTGTATAAATACTCCACGTCAACGATAAACGGCTTCCGCGAAATCAAGCTCTAAAAATGACCGTTCAGATGCGACTCGACCTTGCAGTCAAAAAAGAAAAAGAAGAATGTAAGTGACTTTTACTTCTCCAGAAAAGACTCTCCAAACCCGCGCCATCTTATACGATAAGGATGTTATACATCTTGCAAGTTAATGCCATTCTGTCCTCTTCTCGCACCATAATTAAGACCGAACAAAAAGTGTGTCCCATGACGTTTCGCTATTCCGCCTCACTATCCCGCTTTCCATATTAACCGGCAAGGATGCACGCCGACGCGATCACCAACGCGATAGATTAAAAGAACACAGTAGACCAAGAAGCTTGACATGCGACGGTTTTCTCGGTACATGCTTGGCCGAAGCCTGCACGCACGTGTCTCATAGACATTGTATAGTTCCGGGTTATTAGCTGTATGTATTGGGGACTGGGTAAGTACTATACTGTGGGGAGCTTTGCGGGGAGGAGAGTCATGTGCGAGTGGCGGGGTGTGTTGCGCGACAGGCTAGAGCGGATTTGTCCGACTCCATATACTGCATACGCCAGTCATAGCAGATTTTCGCTAGTCTGCATTTTGGTAAGCATTACTGACGAAATACCTAAGTATATGTAGTTAGATTATTGCAGTGAGGTTATATTTCGTTGCGCAGGGGAAATAGTCTATGAAAACTGGATATACAATGGAAGCCATGATAATGCAAAACCCATCCAAAAGTCGATGCTCGTAAATGCCCGAGAGAAAGATCATGCATCTGTGGATGTAAGTACTCGCTCTATACATACCTGAAACTCGTCGTTGCCGCTCATCAGCTTTTAGACTCCTCTTTAACATGCCAGTAGTATCGAAATCCATTCATCATCAACACGTTGAAAAAGACGTAACTCCATCTTCCATCTCCCAAACACCCACCTAAGACTCCCCCCCATTCTCCACGGCCTGCCTCCTCTTCACCGCCAACTCCCTCCTCTTCCTCTGCTCACTCCCCGCATGCGAAATCGCCATGACCATATTGAACACAAACGTGCCGACGAAAATCACAACCACAAACGCCAAGATGACAAGCACACTAACCATGCTGAAGACGACAAATGCAAACGCCGCTTGCACAAATGCTTGATCGTTTTCGAGAGAAATGGGCGATGTGGAGGGAAGCGAGAAACTGACTTCCATGGCTGATAGCACGACAGAGAAGAAAACGAAGACGATCAGGACCCAGGAGAATTTGCGCTGGAAGAAGATGACGTAGCGGTTGTAGCCCCATCTGATCAACAAGCTCGTAGTCAGCAAAAAACCCTTTTCCACAAAGACTCAAAGAGAAGAAAGCCGGAGGGGAAATACATACAGATACCCCCTCACAAAATGCGTATGCGCATATCTCACCCGATACGTCGTATTAATCCTGCCCAACCTCAAATCCCCAAACTGATACCTCTTATTAACCTGATGCAACGTATCAATATCCACATGGCTGATAAAATCGCTGACAAAGGCCTTCCACCAGTGCCAGGTTACAAACGACGGAAGCAGCGAGTTCTCATGCGCAATCTTGAGGTCCAAGGGTGTAGTAACTAGCCACACATAGCTAACGAGGAAGCCGGCTGCGCTTTTCCAGAGCCAACCTGGTTCGCGTTTGCCGTCGGCATCGTCGTAGTTGCAGATCCAGTCGGTCCAGAATTTGTGGCAGAGGATCCATTCTGGGAGGGGCTTGATGAGCAGCTTCGAGCTGAATTTGAGGAGGTGCAGGTCCATTTGTTGGGTTTGGATGACTTGCATGCCGAGCATTGTGTAGCGGTGCAGAGGACGGGCGCGCATGGGACGGCCGGCCATCCAGAGGTGGCCATGGATGCGGTTTAGGCGAGCAAGGTCGAGGTCAAAGGCGAGAAAAGCTGGGATTTCATACTCGGGTCTGATGATGTGGTCGCTTTTGCCGGTTATGGTGGGAAGGGAGTCAAGGGCTGATAAAGGCTGACTGGTGGATGATTGAAGAAAAGGTTGTGTGTTGCTAGGAGAAATGGTTCCACTCTGATTGGTGATACCAACTGTTGACTGAGTATTATCCGCATCCGCGTTGGAGTTTGGAGGAATAGGTTGTGGAGAGAAGGGAGGCTTGAGCATGTAGCTCTGATGATTCATTTGAACTGGCGTCTTCTCAGCCATAGTATTTCCCTTGGGCGAGAACCAGGGTAAAATCAGACAAGGCGCTGAGCCATATATAAGTTTGTCGCAGGCTGCGGGTGTGGCAGTGTCACGATGCTCTTACACGTGCAAGCATACCAGGCACACGACGACATGGGATGGCGGGAGCTAAGGGGTATGCGGGCTGGGCGGGGGCCAAAAAGCGCCTTAGGCGGAGTCTTGGTGGCACAGTCGATGCAACTACGCACATGGCAACGTGTGATTGGACAAAAGCCTGTATCGACTTGGAGGGCTAAGCCACCTTGTGGAGGAGGCTGATGACCTTTGCATGGAGGTGGCGTTAGCTCTGAGAACGTCTCAATTGTGTTGAAACTTCAAACAATAATAATTATTCAGCCTCAGGAGTGCCCAAGGCCGCATAGGGATACCAACGCCTCCGTCTAATGCAGTTTTGGATATCAGTTTTTTAGCCCCATTTTGTCTCGCATCCGCATGTCATGTCTGTGTCGCGAACCCAAACTTATTTGCAGTAGTTTGCAGGAAAGCTACCCTTTTGCCCGTGGACCTCACCCTCCCACCAGTCTTGTGAGCTCTGCGTCTTCTTGATCACTCTAATCCGGTCACCTTCCCTAAATGACAAATCGCCAGGTGTAAGGCTGTCGAAGTCGTACATGGCCGTCACATACTCGGACTGGAAAGAGCCTATCTTCTTTGGCGGAGGTGGCGGCGGCTTCTTCTTTCCAGCCGCAGGATTGGGCGAGGTTGGGTATCCGCCTGGGGTTGAGCCATTGGAAGCGGCTGACGGGATCTTGTTGAAGTAGCCATCACCATTAGTGCCATTCGAATACGAGGAGGCCTGGGATGTAGATGACAGCCGTCGGCCGAACATGTCTCCGCCAGCGCTCAGATGGGGCGAACCAGAGATTTTGGGTTTTGTAGCACTGAGCGAACTGTATGAAGGTTTGTTGGCTAGGCTGATGGGGGGAGGGGCGCCTTCCGATGTTGAAGACAGGGCAGGTGGGGGCCGCGCCGGTCTCCCGGCACTGCTGATGGTAGGTAGGCTGTCATTGCTACTAGCTCTCCGGCTGGGCAGCACCTTGTTCCTTATTCCCAGACCGGTCACAGTGTCTCCCTTGTCTGGCAATCGCATAGGCATGTGAACTGCTTTTCCTGACTTGAGCAAGCCAAAGTTTGTCTCCATCTCTGTGCGCAGTGGTGTAAAGCTTTCGTCCCATATCGGTATCACCTCTTCAGGCTCGGGCGGTGGGTCCGGGTAGCCTTGCTCGTTTGAGTATTGATGTAGTACGGTGTACAAGTTTCCAATCAGGTTATTTTGTAACACAATCTGGTTGGCGAGAAGGTGGGGTAGGATGGAAAAGGTGGCAGCGTTGAGGCGCGGGAGACGCTCACGGAGATTCTCGTCAGCGAGTTGGTAGGCATGGGTAGAGCGCTCAAGGTCGACTTCATGTTTAGCAAGCGCACTGTTCTCACGCTCAGAGCGTGTCTTTTTGTTCTGCAGATTTTCGCAGCGGCTCTTATAGCGTTCGTAATCAACCTAAGCAGACAATAAGTATGACGACAGACGAGTTTGTGCAAAACGTGGCGAACCTTTGCGTCTTCGCGCTTCTTAATGGCCTTCTCCATGGGCTTCAAGGCATCGCGGGCCAGCTTGGCAGGCACGACAAGTTTCCTGTCAATGTCCTTGACCTCCTCCATCATGTCCGTCTTGAGTTCGGAGAAGGCTTCATGGAGGCCGTGGACGCGCTCCAAGACATCAGCCGGAGTTTCGACATGGACATGTGTGCTGGAGCCGCCTTCGCCGCCGAGAGGCTTGAAGATGGTGTAGAGCTGCTCGACCGAGGACAGCTGGTGGTTGAGAATGTTTGTCCAGGCGTCTCTCCATTGCTTTGCGGAGGCTTCGAGCTAGGGGGGTTGTTAGTCGACTAGGACAAAGGCGACAGTAGACAGTAGACAATAGCCAGCAGAGTAATAGCAACAGCGCGTTGTTTGTCGACGGCAAGGACAAAGCCAATGCCAGGGAGGGCATGTCTCGCGACGACCCCACATGTCCAAAGCAGGCCATGGCTTGAGGCGGCAAGCCACAATGGAACGCACCTTTTCCAACATGACCTTGGAGTCTTCAAAGTCCTTGAGCATGGCCTCGACATCGGCCTCATTGGGCGTGCGCGTCAAGAAACGGCCCGTGATTCTCTGCATGCGCTGCATCTTGAAGGGGCGGGGGCAAGCAATTGCAGGCGAAGATATTAGGGAGAGAGGAATGCAATGCTAATGCTGCAAGTAGCAGACAATGGCGTTAAGCAATGGGCGATGGGCAATTTACAGATTGGCTAGCGGTGGCTGTGCCCGTGAGGCGGTGGGTTGGGCATGGATGGAGGAGATGGAGAGCACAGGCACAGGCAATGGATGCAGATGGGCGGCCCCGCGAGTGGATTGCGTTGCATTGCATGCCCTCAGCTCGTCAGCCCAGTCAGCGCCAGGCACCGCAGACGTGGCATGACTGAAGTGGAGAAAGACTGGGTTTGGCACGGCTCCCGACGTATCGCCGCGTGTCTCGGCGGTGAATGTACGACTATTCGTACGCACCCCCCCGGCACAGTCAGCCTCTAGGTCACGTGATAGCGCGAAAAGAGCACGCGTGCCGTGCGGCCGCCTCCTTCACTCTGCCCACCAACCCCGCGCCCGCATCCATGTCGTATGCCAAACACCTGCCCACCACGCGTCCCCCCAGACTGCCCGTGCCATGACGGCCCCTCTGCGCCACACCCAACACGCCTCCGCCATTGCTGCCATCCAAGCCTCCCAGAGCACCGCGCCCGTTGCTGAGTTCCGCTGTCTCTTCACCCACGATGTCCGCCGCAAGCAGAAGCGCTGGCAGGATGGCTTCCTCAAGTTTCACACCTTCAACAACCGCGTCATGGTCTACGATCAGGCCCGCAACTTTCTCGGCGACACCTACTACAAGGACAGCGACGAGCTGCACGAGGGCGACGAGCTGAACCTGAACAATGGCGCGCTTGTCGAGGTGTCGGAGCCTGTGGGCATTACGCACACGGATCTGGCCTCTGTCCTGGGCAGGAAGTCCAAGGACTTGCCGCCCGCTCCGAACCCACCTTCCCAGACAAAGCCCTTCCAACGCCCATTGTCAGTGGCCCCACCAAATGCGCAGAAGGCTGCCTCGCAACTGCGCCACAAATCCCTCAATACGCTGCTCGGGACTCCAAAGGGGCCCATTGGCAAGGCACAGCCCATAAAGTCACCATACGAGGCTCGCAAGGAAAAGGAAAAGGAAAACGAGTTGGCTGGGGAGCGGGCTGCAAAGAGACAGAAGACGAATCAAGCGCCTGCAAGCTGGAGAGCGTCTAGTCCCCTACACGAAGAGAATGTTGAGCCAAAAGAAACATCGCCGAGACCGTCAAAGGCTGTAGCCGCACGCAAAGTTCGACAGCCAGCGAAATTTATACCCCCCACGGCTACCGTCATTACAATAGAGGACGAGCCCGAGCCCGAGCCTCACCCGACCATCTTCTCCGACATCACACTTCCGAGCACACCACCTCGAGCTGCCGATAAGAGAGAAGAGTCACAGGCTGCCAAGATAGTTGTGCCTCGTCAGCCCCCTGCACAAACCCCAAAGATCCCAAAAGGCAAAGTGCCGTTGCCTGGTGTGTGGGCTCTGGAGACACCCAGGCAGCCAGCCCCACCTTCCTCGCCTCCAGTGAGCGCCTCAAACCGCTTGTCCAATATCGAGTTTGCATTGCAGCCAGTTCAAGTACCACGTAAAGAACCGTCCCCGCCACCAGCACCCTCCTCGCCTCCGGCTCGCAAGGCCCGATGCCTTCGACTGTCCACTGGAGTAAAGCGTGGGAAGTTGTTATGCCAGGCTCTACCACCAGAAAGCGCAAATGCCGATAGTGGATCTAGAGTAGCTGGCACCAAGGTCAGGCGGACAGCTTCCCGTACAGCGGATGAGCAGTTGTTACCTGTCCTCGCACAGGAAGACGACGATTCCATCTCTGCTAAAAGACACCCAAAGAATAAGCGAATTCTGACAAATGCGGGTCACGGCGCGGCAAAGAGAGCAAGAGTCTCCAAGTCTCCATCCCTACCATCGCCCAGTCTCCAGGAAGATCCAGAAGTCATCCACGGTCTTATGGATCAGCAGTTGTTAGTTGCTTCATCGCCTATACATACTGTAGAGCAAACGGTCAGCAACATGGCCGTTCAAACAAACACAATTGAGCCCAGAACTACTAAATCGAAAACATCATCCGCTAATGAGACGACTGAAAAAAGACCTACGAAAAAGGCAGGAAAACCCAAGGCGGCACCAAAGGCCCCATCTTCTATACAACTGGAACCAGTGATACCGGCATCGAGAGATGTGTCTTCAGCACATACCGAAGTCTCCGATGTACAATCACGAACCTCAGTAACATCTTCTCGCAAAGTACCGCTCTCCACGGGCGACATACTCAAGAAGACTGCTACTCGTACCAAAAACCAATCAGCCTTGACAAATTCTAAGCAAAACTCTCCACCACTACCACACAATGAACCCCTGTCGCTCTCACCGCGCCCCTCACTAACCAACAAAGGAGGGCCTTTGATGAGTACTACTGAACTCGCTGGACTCCTTCAAAAACCCAAGAACCTCGCCAAAGCGCTTGCGGATCCTATCGAGGACGGAGGGGAAATCAAACAGGCAGACAAATCGTCGAACCGTGCCTTCCGACGCGTTCGAAGTGAGAATGATGCACCAATTCCCAGCATTTCGGAAGAATGGGAAAAGCTCAATTTGCCCAAGCCTAGTAGCCCCACTACAAATACTGCCAATGAGCCGACAATTGCGAGTACAGTTGGCGTAAAGATGAGAAAGAAAAAGGATAGCGGGCTAAGCGCGCTTATCAAGAAAACGGATCCCCGGCACAAGTTCAAGAGAACGCAGAGTTTGCAGGTACATACAAATGTGCCGCCGCCAGCTGCTGAGGAAGAAGTCGAGTTACCGAGCCCTGTTGTGGATTTGGACGTTGGTCCCTGGAGCACAGAAGCAGGCGATCTTTTTGACTGGAGGCCGCCGGGGAGGCACTGAGGACTTGACATAAGGGCACGTAGTTACGATTGTATGATGTTGATATCCTTGGCCAAAAATTAACTTCTTCTTGACACGACAACGGTCGTTACCAAAGCCATCTTTCCGCACGAAACAGATTTGATTATAGGTGATGTACCACTTTAGCCCCATGTCGGCATGCGAGAGTAGAGAAACCCAGCACGAAAAGTTTGCTCTGTAGTTGTGTCCATATTTGGTGTGTTGACTGGTATCATTGGAGCCAAGTGTTCGGCTTCAATATTCCACGGTGCTGAAATAGAATCCCAAATGGCTTTGACACATTTCACACGATTACAATGCTTTGTCTTTGTTTGACTTGCCACAAAATTGGAGTAAACACGACACCAAATCCGGCCATTCGTGATACAAAGACTTGTGTGAATGCGCTGAACAAAGACCCAAACCGCCACTTGTATCTTCAACAACCACGACTTGAGTATCGATTTGAATCATCTCATGCCATCTACTTTACTAAAACAAGATTTTCTATACGCTGCCATGGCTGTAAACATTGAAGCGCAATATGCTGCACAGCAAATCGACTTTGCCACGCTAGAACAGATTTACATACCTAGAACACTTGAAGTAGGCTGGATCCACTCTATCCAGAACGAAGGAGGTCATGGCGAAGACTTTCGCCTATTTATGATCGGTCACAAGCTCAAGCATTGGCAGCGAACAGGAAGTAAGTTCAATCGCGCACTTAACGAAGTACATTGCTTACATATATACCTAGCTATACCGTCGGAAAAGAAAGTCGTTCACGCATGGGGAAATACCGATGCCATCAGCCGAGAGCCGTTTATTGTGATCGCAGAAAGCGAGCCAGATCCACGTTTACACCAGGAAAATTTCGAAAATCATGCGGCTCTGCTCACATTTTCCGACAAACATGTCCGTCAGGAGGAGCACAATGACTTCAGGGCTTTTATATATGGATGCAGGGTCACAGATATACGATTGCGAGCCGGTATGTTTCAACCATCCTCCACTCAACCCATTCCAACACGCGTGCTGACCTCAGAAACAGAATCACAGACCCATAACCTCATCAATAGATGGAAGAATAGAACCCCCGCTGAGCACAACCACTATATAAGCCGTGGAAGCCAATTTTACAAAAGACATGTCGTTCAATTCCCACATCTCCGTCCCGCAGGCGCCCCCGGCGACCATTTGTTTATCAAGGACCCAACCCCAGAAGCCACAATGTCAGATATCGCCTTCGTAAACCTCCACGACGCACGACCAACGAACAAGCCCAAAAAACCCGCAGGCTCGCGCTGGGTCTTTGAGCGAACGCTCATGCAAGTCCCAGAAGCCACACTCGGCGACTACCAAACTCAGCGCATTGTACATTTGTTTGCGCTCGTGTCTGCGGATCATCTCATTCTAAAGGTAAATACAATATATATAAATGCTGTATGTGAAAGAAAAACAAGGACTGACAATACACATCAGCGAATGGTCATCAAAATAATAGGCTCCCTCACAACCTGCGAGGTCGAGAAAAGTCTCAATCGTGAATACGAAAATGCGCACAAGAAGCTCTCCAATGTACCTTGTGCACATGTCCTGAAAGCGTACGGATCGGCTATCCGTCGAAGAGCTAGCTCACCGCAGCTCGGTTATATCTTCATGGAGTATGCTGAGCATGGGGATTTGGGGGATTATCTGGCGAAACATGCGCTTGAGAATCCGGGGTAAGTTCGCTTTTTTATTCTTTCTTTACCGTAAAGTTGTGGTTGGATCATTGCTAAATCCCTCAACAGCAAACAACTCCCCGAACCATTCCTATGGCTCGTATTCCGCGCAATGGCTGAAGCAGTGTTCGTCATGGCGCTGGGCAGACCGGTGCCCAAGCACTTACCGTTGGATAGTTACGGTGAGGGCTTGGATCTTGAGCCGGTTGAGGGGTGGAAGCCTATTATAAGTAAGTACTCCCCCTCATTTGACTCTTCGATACGCGAAGATACAACACTAATCTCTTATCGTCGCTCTTACTAGACCCAGATATCAAACCCTACAACGTCGTGCTAGCAGCACCACAGCCTGACTACTACCCCGCCTATCCAACCCCGAAAATGATTGATTTCGGCCTCTGTTTCGACGACCGCTACTTTGACGATCCAAAGCGCAAGGAGATCGGTGTAGGTACTGTGGGATATGGTCCACCGGTAAGTTTCCCACCAGTTCAACTAACCCTCCCCCGATTCTTAGTGCGTAGAGAGCCCCAGCTAACGCGTACAAGGAACACGACTTCAAAAACTTCCCAGACTACCGCAACCAACCTGTCGACATCGCTTCGGAAATCTTCAACGTCGGCCTCACAATGCTCAACATGATGGAACCCTGGGTCTCGCGCGGCATGACCAGCACAGAGCAGTCCCAGCTCGGCTTCGAGCACCACGAAAACTACTCGTTCAGTTACAGCAGCCGCCTCGAGGAACTCGTGTTCCGGTGTTTGGAGTTTCCGCAGCGCAAGCGACCGTCGCTCACGGAAATCTTGTATTTCACGCGCGTGGGGCTGAGGGAGTGGGAGGCCGCGTATGGGAGTGTTAACAAAGCTAAGGAGAATTTGCTGGGGTTTGCGAGGGTGGAGGTGGATAGAGAGGAGGAGGAGGTTGGGGTGGGGAGGATGGCGCCGAGGAGGTGGAAGGGAATGAGGGAGAGGAGGGAGAGGGCGAGGGGGCAGGCGTGTGGGTTGATGAGGAAGGCGGAGGAGGTGGGGTTTTTGGAGAGTGAGCGGGAGGCGAGGAGACCGCGGGTTGGGGATTGAGGCTTGGTCGTGAAGGACCGGCGAGATGACGTGTTGAATACTTCCTGCTAATGTACCTTGGAGTTGTGATGACAAGGCTAGAGACCACACTAGCCCGGTCATTGAGTTCTTTTCGCTTCTGATGTCATAGAGCAACGTTTGCTTGACAGCAAAGTCAGTTTATAGTTTTTCTCAGCTGCGGAGCACGGGACGGGACGCCTTTTGCTTGTTTATTGAAAGATGCCCGTTACTACTCGGATATAAGAAAGCGCACATATAGATAGTAAAATCGATAAGTCCCCACAGACGCATGGGGCCCCCGACCCAAAAGAACGATAAGCGAGCGCCTCTTTTTAAGACAGGGAATAGTATGGTATAGATATCGAATTGTGTAGAAAAGTCTGTAAGACTCTTTAAATATGCACATTTTGAAATAATTTGTATGATTAAGGTATATTACTAGCAAGGGGGTATGTGTTTTGACAACGACAAACAATCTTATTATCTAAGCCTTGGAGTTCTTGGCATCCGCAATGATGACATCCGAAGCCTTCTCAGAGATCATGTAGATAGAGATGACAGGGAAGGTACCAGGAATCTTGGGGAAAACAGAGGCATCAACGACACGGAGACCTTCGATTCCGCGGACCTTGAAGTTGGAGTCGAGGACGGCCATTTTGTCGTCATCGGTACCAATGGGGCACGTGCAAGAGGCGTGGTGACCCCAGGCCTCGTACTTGGCGAACTGCTTCCACTGCTCATCGGTCTGGACAGACTTGCCAGGCCAGACTTCCTGGAACTTGCCATCGAGAGGGACGAGGCTCTGGAAGGCCTTGCGGCTATACTTCATTCCCTCGACAAGGGCGTCGAGGTCCTCGTCGCCGCCAATAGCAAAATTGCGCTTGCGGATCTCGGGCACGTCCTGGGGATCAGCGCTGCGCAGAGTGACGGTACCAGCATTGTTGCGAGACTCGGCCTTGAGAACGAGCCAGGTCCAGTGGTTCTGGCCCCTGGTGGCGTTCTTGAAGAAGTCGGGGTAGTAGCCGTTGAAGTAAGCAGGCCAGCCAGCGACGAGCAGATCAGCGTTGCCGTGGATGGAGTTGCTGGCCCTCTTGGTAACTGCCAAGGCAACACCGTTGGTAGCGTAGACACCCTTTCCGATACCCAAAGGAAGGTTCTCCCACTTCTCAAGGCACTTGTCGTAGCCCTCGAGGAAAGTGCAGCCGTTGAGGAGAGAAATCTTGGTTGGGGCCTGGCCAGTGACGGGGACTTCGTAGCGATCCTGGAGGTTGGTACCTACACCTGGAAGATCCTTGACGACCTCGATTCCAAACTTCTCAAGCTCATCCCTAGGTCCAACACCAGAAAGCTTCAAGAGTTGGGGAGTGTTGAAGGCGCCAGCGGAGATGATGACCTCTCGGGTAGCAGTGACAGCACCCTTGGTGCCCTTGTCAGTAGCACGTCCAGACTGACGTCTAGGGTCTGCGCCGTAAAGGGACCTTCCAGTCAAGAAGTTGACACCAGTGGCTTTGGGCTTGCCATCGGCGGTTTGGTTGAACCTGATGTTGGTGACCAGAGTGTTGAGTTGAATGTCAAGGTGGTACTTGCGGCTGCCGTCGGCATTCTTTGCCTCGATGACTTGGCGGAGGAAGTCGACTGGTCCGGCACGCTTGTAGGCAGGAATGTTCATGGACAGAGGAACCTGCCACATGCCCTCTTGCCCATCGCGGTTGGGGCTGGGGTTATTAATGTCACGGAGCAGCACCTGAGCCAAGCCCGTAACGGTGGTCAAGAGCGACGAAAGAAGGGACTTGCCCAGGCCGGTAGCGGCGGCCAAGACCAGAGAGACGACCTTGAGATCTTGGACAATCAATGTCAAGTCGGTCACTGAGGTCTCGAGCCAGCCATTGAATCCATGGCCAGCAATGCTGCTGGGCAGGTAGCGCGACCTCTCGAGACGGGTAAAGAATTTGCGCATCTTCTCTGGGGCCCAGGAATCATCGCCAGTGAGTTCTTGGATGTTTCTCCAATCACTGTTGTACGGGTAAATGGCAATAAGGGCATTGTGTCCAGTGCAACCACCCAGGGATCCGACACGGGGGTATAGAATGCCCAGTGGTTCCGCGCCAGCAGGGGGGCTGGCGCCGGTGTAACGAGAGCCATCAGGAAGTTGGTAGGTGAGCTTGGTGTCCCTCTTCATCTCTTCCTCGTCATCAAAGTGCTTAGCAAAGAAATCCCACCTCATAGGTTCATACTCGGTCGCGACCGCATGCAACGCTGGGACATTGTACTCGGTCGTGTTCGTTTGGTCGTCTCCAGCCTCTAGCAAAAGGACCTTGTGGCCAGCAAGAGCTAGCCTGGCTGCGAGGGGTGAACCACCAGCACCAGACCCAACAATGACATACTCATAGTCTTCTAGGGTCGTGGTGTCGGTAACATTGGTAGCACGCTTTACGTTGGCGCCGCCATATGGGGTGTGCTGCGCACCATCGCTATTGTTGTAGTGAGCACATGTGACTATGTCATGTGTAGGTATAAGGATAGGAAGCATACATGATACGAGCACCCGCAAAGGAAGTAATTAATGAAAGGACGGTAAGAGCCTTGATGACAATCATGGTGATAGTACCTTATGTGCTAAACTAAGTTAAAAGAATGACTGGGTGAAAAACGAATGTTGATATGCACACCACTGTGGCAAAGAAAGTGTGTAGGGGAGTTGAAAAAAGGCAAGTCCCCCTCACGATTTATCCTAGCATGCGGTTCACCTGACGCCGTCACTATGTCCTGCCGGCAGAGAAAGTCGTCAGCACCGTGATTGGGATCATCGATCAACTATCCCCTTCTGCGCTCAAGATTTGCTAGCAAGACGGTACCTAACCTAACATGTCCATTCTCGCTTTTCCAAACCTAGTAAGAAGGGTCAATCTCGCAGTAGCGCAATCCAGAGGCATCCGTGGGATGCTCCACGCTTCGGGGTTGCAGCTCTAGTGGCAGCCCTGTCTGCAATGTCGCGAGTCAGGCTGTCTAGTTTATTCACACAAAAGGAAAAGGTCGTTGATGCTAGGCTGCATTTTCTCTAGGCAGGAGAGTCGAGGGACCGCGCGTCAAGCATGCTAGGATTCGGGCCGCCCAGGACGTTGGACGAAATCTTGAGGGGGCCGTCCCGATCGCCATGACTCGTAGCTCCTCTTCCCAGACAAGTGCCTCCGCCGACACGATAGGGTTTCTTTCCTGCCAAACATCAAAAATCGGAGACGGGATGGAATTTCGCGATGCTGCACCTGTCACAGTGCCAATCACAGAGGCATAAAGAAATCCTGCCGCTGGGTTGGCTGGACACATGCCATTCACGCGCGTATGTAAACAGCCATGACGCTGATTGGCCAGGAGTGGGCCTCTCCTGTGCTCATCACCACGCCCAAGTCCCAGCACAACCACAAAGGGCCCATCCACAAGTTCTCCACGACGGATTCCACTTGGGTGATGGGTATACCTACGCAAGCTTCATGCCTGCACCCACTGCACCCACCTTTCATGTCGGCTCATATCTTCCGGCAAGCTAGCCGTCGGTACGGGTATTACTGGTAAGAAAATGCTCCTAGCGGACGTTTTCAGAGGGGGCTAGCGTTCGGGGAAGAAATGCTCAAGGGCCCGTCTTATGCGGCAAGGCATAGGATTGGCATACGAAGTACCCTGCCAGTGGGAAAACTGCGCACAGGTGGTTCTGTAGCTTGTTTTGCAGCGCTGATATTGTTCTCGATGCGACGCTACTATCACTGCGACCCATTGCTTTGGTTTGTCTTCGTCACCCTGGCTGGTGACATTTTATGCGGATTCATGACATCGGAGAATTTTCTCTTGGCTGTCAAGCTCATGAACTGAGGGTGTACGGCACTTGCC
Organism: Bipolaris sorokiniana ND90Pr; assembly: GCF_000338995.1. Lineage (NCBI taxonomy): Eukaryota > Fungi > Ascomycota > Dothideomycetes > Pleosporales > Pleosporaceae > Bipolaris > Bipolaris sorokiniana. The sequence goes on along the minus strand of NW_006911902.1, from coordinate 1,588,410 downwards.
GAGCCTTTTTCACGTCCAACAACTACTCAGTAAGTCAACCGGACAAAGCTCACTGCGGATTTATATTCATACATGTACATACCTCCGGGACCCTGATCATCAGCGTGGCTTCCGACACTGCGCCAATCAATCTTTTTTTTACTTATACCAATAATACTTTTTGTTTTTGCTTTGCATTTTGGCAAGGCACACCTTCCATCTCGCCATGAAGTTTGTAAACGTCCTGGTAGGGCTTGCAGCCTTTGCAGCCGGCGTTCAAGCACAAAACCCACTGGTTACTCTAGCAGAAAATATGCCTAAGTGTGCGGTATGTTTCTCCTGTTGCAAGATGACCAAATCTCGTACCTAACAGATGAGTGTAGTTGGCTTGTTTTATGGAGGTTATCCCCACATCATCCTGCGCGACAAATCTCACTTCGGCGTGCTTGTGCACAAATACGGCTCTCAATGCTGCTGTCGGTCTATGTGCCGCGAAGACATGTACCAAATACGAACTTCTGCGTAAGATGACCCAGTCATTGACAGTTGACGCGTTTGGACACTGACAATAGTGATAGAAACAAAGAATGTCAGCAGCAAAGGCTGCGGAGTCCCCGAACGCTACAGCGGCCAGAAATTCATCGTCGGTGGCATTGTTGGATGTGCAATCGCTCTAGTATCCTTCGTTCTCAGAATGGCGGCCAGTATCGGTAAACACGGTCGTCAGGTGTCATGGGACGATGCCACCATGGCCGTTGTGGTTGGGCTCGCCATCCCCCCTACCATCTTTATCAAACAGTGTAAGAACTTGGTTTTCTCGTTTAACCCAAGCAAACTTGCTAACATTCTTCTCCAGTGGTGGATAACGGCCTTGGCCGGGATATCTGGACATTGAAGGATTACCAAATCACCAATGTTCTCAGGTACTATTTCTACGGAGAAATCTTTTACGTGACAGCTCTTGGTATTTCCAAGATCTCCATTCTCTTCTTTTACCTTCGCGTCTTTCCAGATAAGAAGTTCAAGATGATTGTCTACAGCGTCATGGGTCTATCGGCTGCGTATACCGTTGCTTTCTTCTTCGCCACTCTCTTCCAATGTACGCCTGTCAGTATGGCCTGGACACAGTGGGATGGACTACACAAAGGTACATGCAACGACATCCATCTTCAGGGTTGGATCGCAGCTGCCATCAACATCGCGTTGGATGCAATCGTTATGGGTCTCCCAATGAAGCACTTGGCTGGATTGAATATGGGCATTAAGAAGAAGCTTATGGTCATGAGTATGTTTGGCGTTGGTATCTTCGTCATTGTGGTCTCGGCTGTCCGCTTGTACTCGCTCATCCATTTCGCCAACACACAAAACATTACCTGGAACTACGTCGACGCTGGACTCTGGAGTTTGATTGAGATTGATGTCTCCATTGTTTGCGGATGCATGCCTGCCCATCGGTTCCTGATCGGCAAGCTATGGCCAAAGATGAAGACAACCGTCAAAGCAAGCAAGAACTCGACAGACAAGAGCGGCGGATCCCACGCAACTTCTTCCACTACTCCCAGCAAATTGGGTCGGGTCTCAATAAAGGGGCTCACAAAAGATGACAGTTTTATTCCGCTGTCTGATATCGACAGCAGCGATCGTGCCCATCTCACCAAGGAAGCCCAACCACATTCCCGCAAAGAGTCCAACACTTGGATCACACAAACGCACGAGGTCAATGTTGATCACAACAGTGCCTCACATCCTAATGACCGCCCACAGGATTGGAACCGGCCAATGACAGGAAAGGAGCATGTTTGAGTTAGTTTTGTTGCAATTATGCTATCATGGCGCATGTTCAGAAGCGGAAAATGCTCCGGTTAGCCATTGATGGCGTTTGGGATCTTGGGGAATTCTTAGAATCACATGGGCAGCCATATCTGTTTCTTGTTTTGTTGGGGAAAAAAGCATCATATACCTATTCTACGTCACTCTCATGGCTATTAGTTAATACATACACGAATTAAGCAATTACATTCTATTCTACACAAACACACGCATGCCTCTTGCGTATATCTCACTCAGATGCGTCATCCACCCTTACCATGTAGCAGTGTTCTCAACAGATATAAGAAATGTCAAAGTCGCCGACCATGACTGTGGCATGACAAAGAGAGGGGTCGAGAATTGCCGTCTTACTCGTGATAGCAAGGCGGCGCAGACACGGGTGACAGTGCGTCACCAAGCTACCGTGGCAGCCCGGGAAGCAAGACTGACTAAGAACCTTGTCTGTATACCACGCCCCCCATTTACAAAAACTCCTTCTTGCAGCTGGGGAATAGGGATGTAACCCGGTTCAGGGACATCCCCGGCTTCCGGGTACCACCCTGTCAGTGGATCTTCGCCTGAGTTTCCAAGTCGGTGTGCGTCATTGTGGGATATCTCACAGCGCAGTCCAAGGGGTTACAAAGGGATACACCCCTTTGCCAATTCTGCTTTTGTAACTTGCAAATCACTTTCTTACTTATTCATTCCAGACTTGAAACTGTGGATACGGGAGTTACTAGTTCTTTTTCTTTCTCAGATCCACTGCGGTCGGTGCTTCCAGAAGGCGTTGTGTGCTCGTATTATGCCCCGGATGTTGCTTGGTATATGAGTCGGTGCCTTGAGGCCTCCTCTCCTAGAATTACTCTTTTTGAGGTAGTAACAAGACTGATCTGTTTCACTTTGTACCCGAGCGTAGGGACAGACGGCCGACCGGGGCTAAACGCCAAATCGGGTGTGACAGCACAGGTTTGGTGGGGCTGACTAGCTGTCGATAAACGGGCCGTTTAACTGATGCTTGTACCTTTCTAGTGGGCTACCACTGTCGATCTTTCTCTACACGTTTCTTGCAGGAAATCAGCAAATTGGTTCCGTCTTACGAACATGCAATTCCAGCCGAGACCGTAGGCATTGCTTTATTTCACGGCGGCGCAGCTGTTGATCTTCCTTGTTTTCAGAAAACACCCACAGGCTATGTCCCAAAAGGAAACGGCCCGAGACCCAAAGGTATCCTCTTCGTGCATAAGACTACTCAACGGTTTCCCCACAGTCTTGGGACCTGTGGAAATGAGGATTCGCCCCCATTCATTTCCTGCCCAGCCATGCGATTTACTGCTTTGGTCGCAAAGTCACACCGACACACCGAGCCCGCTGATGAGATACTGAGTAGGTACCTAGCGGATTTTATGTATCCGGATCCCGCCGCTCGCATAACGCCCCAAAGATCATTCTCCACCGGGCATCCTTGGAGGTCTGACGTCGAAATACTAATTGCCCATTTCTCACTGGCTGATAGCGAGTAAGAGTCAGGCATTCATTTCTGATTATTTCTAAATTCCCAAACACTCGTTCAAGTGATTTCTTTACCAACTCTAGTCGTTCATTATGAAATTCTCACTTGCTCTTCTCACTCTTTCGCTGGGGCAAAGTGTCGTCAACGCTTTTCCTTCTCTCGAACACCGCCACCTGCATGGCCTAACGCCGGAGAAGCTGAATGCAGCAATCCGGTCAGTGGAGGACTACCAAAAGGAGAAGAGGTTCATCATCGACATCACCAAACCCATTGATGTCTCTGGAAAACATGCGTTTCAGGCTCCAAAGTCCACCGACCAGCGCGGTCCCTGTCCTGGACTGAATGCCCTGGCAAATCATGGCTACATTTCTCGCACTGGTATCACTAGTTTTGCAGAAGTTGTCACAGCCATCAACCAAGGTGCGTTTCGCCAATCGCATATAACCAGGGGATGGAATAATTTCTAATTTTTTGATATTATAGTCATGGGTATGGGTTTAGAACTCTCCCTCATTCTCGGTATTATGGGAACTGTCTGGACTGGCAACCCACTGTCGCTGAATCCAGGTTTCTCCATTGGAGGTCCACCCACTGGACTCGTAGGGCAAAACCTCTTGGGCAACCTAGTTGGACTTTTGGGTATGTCGTCGTATCTCCAAAGCACACATGTAATAACAGGCACTCACACTTTTGGCGTTACTAGGGAAACCTCGAGGTCTTGCGGGTTCGCATAACTGGATCGAGTCGGATTCGTCGCTCACACGCAATGATCTTTATGTCACGGGCGACGCCGCGACCATGAATATGACCTTGTTCATGGACTTCCACAACCGTGCCGACAAAAATGGTGTGCTCTCCATGGATCTACTCGCTGATCAAGCCGCTCGTCGCTGGGCGAATAGCGTCGCAACCAACCCATACTTCTACTATGGTCCTGTCAGTGGCATGGTCAGTCGCAACGCCGGTTACTTCTTCCTGGGCCGCATTCTATCCAATCACACAGCCGAGCATCCCGATGGCATTCTGACCCAAGAGGTTTTCCGAAGCTTCTTTGGTGTTTTCAAGAAGGACAATGGAACTTTCGAGTACCGCAAGGGGCACGAGACTATTCCCAACAACTGGTACCGCAGGACAACCGAATATGGTTTGGTCCCACTTAACTTGGACATTGTCAACTGGGTCTTGAAACATCCCGTTCTCGGCAGGTATGTGCATATGATATTTCGCTCTGCACGTCTATTCTCAGTACCTAACATTTGGCTACAGCATTGGCGGCAACACTGGCAAGGTGAACTCATTCACTGGCGTCGATCTCAGTGACATTACCAACGGCGTGGTAAACCTCACGACTTTATTGGAGAACAACAACCTGCTCTGCTTCGTACTACAGGTGCTCAAGACTTTCTTACCTAATTCGCTCTCTGGACTCCTTTCCACACTCGAAGTCCCGATTAGGCTAGTGACCGACACGCTTGCAGCACCACTATTGAGTTTGTCTTGTCCCGCCTGGAAGGATCTGACCGAGGGCGGTGAGCCGCTTTGGGACGCTCTGCAACAACAGTTCCCTGGAGCAACTCAAGCCGGATCCAGTCTCTAAGTCAGCGTGACAAGGTGAAAACTTAGATGGTCGAGTGCAAACTATCCCATATTTTAATATTACTCTACATTAATACCATGTGTACAACCACACCAATATTCATCCAATCCAATTGAACCTCTTCCATTATTTTCCCAGTCTCCACTCTCATGCAACCCCAAGTTGTCCCGCCTGTATGTACGCCAAGTCACCCCAAAGCGCAGATCTTCCAAAAAAACCACGGCACATGATTGCCGCTCCCATCAAACTTTATTGAAAATACTACGTAGTACAACATTCGACCCCCCCTTCTTACCACCTTCCCATACCTCCAGGCCGCTCCTCCGAATTCTAGCCGACACCCCAAAGTATCCCCTTATTATCTATTGCATAACATAGAATCCACGATACAGATCACGGCTTTCACTACTCTGCCGGGTCTTGTTCCCGCGCTCACATCAGTGGACCCGTGTTGCCTAGTTACAGCTAGGTACATAAGCTCCATGTGTCGTTTGGAGGAAAAAGCAAAATGGGTGAATCCTGGGTAATCTGGTTTGTGCCGAACCGCGTTTGTGGAGCGACTTAGACTTTGTGTAGCGTGTAACAGCAATGAGGGTTTGGCAGGGTACATAGTGGCAGGATGGAGAATGGCGTATGTCTGGTGTACAGCAGTAAGTATATGGCGCAAGCGGTGCGTATATTGTGGAGGTGAAATGGAGAGACGGGACAAGACAAGAAGAACGCTTGATTGCATGAAGATGACTGTGTGTTTGAGTGTGAAGTATCAGTCACTGACGTCTTACTGAAAATACGCGCATCAATCGGAGGTGATATTGTTTGGAACCTGAGCTTGTTCTTTTCTCCGACATTGCTGGGTTGTGGGTGGACGTGGTGCTGTGTAGGTTTCTTTACTGACTCGTCTACAAAAAGACGTTTGCGGGTAGGAATTAGAAAAACAGCACAAGTTTTATGGAGACAATTTTCCCAAGAACTACAGATCTTGTGATGAAGGAGAGATACTTGATCATGTGATTGAGCTCGTTCCGTGCTGACAGAGTTCCAGGAGAGTCCCTTCAGTTGCTTTGCACGCAACCCGGCTTCTCAGTGTTGCAGGACACACTTCTCTCAATACAGCTCTTCATTTGCGTAGGAATGACCTGTAGTTTTGTGTATACTTTTACAAATCCTCATAATAATTTGCCTGTGTGTATCCATTGTGTTCTTTAACTCGAAAACTCTATTTCATAGACATGTTTCCTTTCACTGTTCTTTTCCCTCCTTCCTCAAGGAGAGGTGTAAGGAAATACATGCACCTCTTATGCCCGCCGTCTCTCCTTATTTCCAATAGATTTACGGATGTATCACACAAGTCGACCCAGGTCATTCTAAAGTTTTGCAGTGCTGTCATGAACCCCTCGAAACTACTTGCTTTGTCTCCTGGATCTGTACCGCAGAGAGAGGAGAAACACTCACTGTTTTTCATGCAGTGGTACTTACTGATGCTCTTCAAGTCCATGGACTAAATCAAATTCAGCTATCTACGTGAAGATCTATCTGCATGTATGATTGTCTATACGTATCTCTGTCTTTTCATGTATCATGTATTTATCTTTTCCATATTCAAGCTTTCGCTACAGAATATATAAATACTTACGCCTCCGCCAAGATATAACAGCTAACTAGACAGTGCTGTGGCTATAGGAATACAATGCTGTTTCTGAAAGTTACCTAAACTACTTGGATGACTTAGACTTGGTTTATGATAAACAAATCAGCTTAGTGTTTCTTGGAAAACAATGACAGGTAGTACTCTGACTTTCCAGTATTGGATATATCATCCCCACATATAGGCGAATTGGGCCGTACCTTACCACTGTCAGTCCCGAGCTTGAACCAACTCCATGCTCCAAGGTAAGTTTTGAAATAGGACATAAAGCCAACGACAACAGCTATCTTCTTTATGATCTCCATTGTATCTATATGCATAAATTCTTCTATTGCCTTGTCCTATCCTGCATTTCCTCTCGCTCCAACAAAAAAGCTCACCTCATCACACTCGAATCTATCTTTCATTGAACCTCAGCTATGAAATATAATAACGACTCCCCCCCAATTAAATTCTCGACTCCCTTCTCAATATGTTCAATCAGCTATGTCCATATAGCAAGAACCCACACCTACTAAGATACCACTCCGACCATCTACTGCTGTGGCTGCCGGCTGATCTGGCTAATCCGGTTGCTCTAGCTACCCACTATTACAACTACTGAACGTTCCGGCAGCCTACCACCATACATGCTAGCTGCTCTTACCGTTACCTAGAACAATCAATATCCCAACATACGCTACACAACTCCAACAAGGTAAAGCGAGAGATCCTGAAGATCTTGACATATCTCTGAAAACCCAGATCACTGATTATTTGAGACACTTGAATTGTATAGATTCATCCAGGGAACACTACTTGAGCTAATCGCGATACGCAACTGATGATGATGAAACGATTGGAAGCAAGATTTTTTTCCGCACAGAGTTATTAGCTTCTCCTTTGAAATACCGTCGCTTGACTACTCGATTACTTGACTACTTACCTACTCTTACGCAGAACCCAGAATCCGTATCTATTATAAATGCAGAACATCTCAACATCTATTCCAATCCTCGCGGTACTTCTAATTAAATCTTGCACAACTGTCACTCTACATGGAAAAAAAGAGATAGATACTCGATGTGAAAATAGCAATAGTAGCAATGGCAGGGCATGCTGTAATCTCTTCTTTACAAAGCCACATATACATATCGACTTTACGAGCAGACTTTGATCAAGGAGATGTAGACTTTTGCACGAAACGAGCAGATAAAAATAAATCAGTTGTAGTATCTTAATATGTCAACTGCCTTACTATATCTAACCTACAAGTCACATTTCTGAGCAATATATTTCTATCTCGCCTTGACAGCAACACACAGTCTACACCCTATGCTATCCAAAATTACTCAACACCAACAAATGAAGTCGGCCTGCATCGCTTGCGTGAAAAATGCCCATATAACTCACCCCACTCATCTATCCAAATTATCGTACAACAACAGACAAACAAAAAAAACGCCATAAATGCGGGAAAAAAAACTTGTAAAACATTACCATCCTACTCACTCCCATATCCTCCCTCAACCCCACACTTAACCTGCACAATCTCTGCTTTCCCCTCCCCATCCACCACTAACGCCGTAAGCTTTCCCCCACTAACACACCCGGTATCCAGCCCGTACGAGTACTCATGCACATTAAGCCCCTTCTTCCTATTATGTCCATAAACCGCCGTCGTGCGCTCCTTCGCCTTCATTTTCTGCTGGCGATGGTTCCAGAATTTTTCCCAGGGAGTACCATTGTGCTTGGACGATGGAATCCGTGTTTTGAGGTCGATGCTGCGCATGTTCATGACGTGGAAGGGGTCTTGGTGCTCGAGCGGGATGTCTGGGACGAGGCCTGCGTGCACGGTGACGAGGGTACCGAGGGTGGGTACGGTGCCGACGCGGAGGATAACGGGGCATTGGCGGAGGTAGTCGATATCCTTTTTGGAGAATTGCTTTGCGAGTTTGCGCAACTTGGCGTTGCCCTGGGATGCGGTGGCTGCGCCGAGGAATTCGAGTTTTGACTCGTCGGAGTCGGCGGCGGTGGGCATGACGAGGACGTGGCGGTCTTGGGCTTCGGCGATGGAGAGGAGCAGTTTGTCTTCCCAGTTTCCGCGTACGCATGAGGCGCCGTATTTGCGGGCGAGTTTGATGACGCCAGCCGAGTCCGGGCCCTTTGCGATCATGTCGCCCGTCATGACGATGTGGTCGCGCGACTGGTCAAAGGCGACCTTGTTGAGGAGATGCTCGAGCTCTGCGCGGCAGCCGTGAACATCGCCGATGAAGATGAGGCGCTTGTTCTCCTTGGGCAAATGCTGCTCGTCCATGTCCGTGACCTGGATCATGCCTTTGAACTCGGGGCGCACCTGGCTGCCATAGCTCATGGTCGGCGTGTGGTCCATCAGATGCAGTTCCTGGACAAATGCGGCGCGACGCGGGCCAAAGTATGTCCACCAACTGGCAATGGCCAGGAAAAAGACGAAAATGTATGCGGCGCAGTGGCGCTTGATTCTCCGGGGGATGCGGTCGGTTGTGCGGAGGATGGCGACCTGGATCTTGGGTGGGAGGAAGAAGTCGTCTTCGCGTTGGTAGAATCCGTCTTCCTCGTCTGATACATCGAGGTCTTCGCGATAGTCTGGTATCTGCTCGATGAGGGGCCGTGGCCGGGTGGGCGGGTATGCATAGGCATTATGGTCGCGGTACGTCATAGGGCTGGTAGGTGTGCGACGTGTCGCTGTATACGTCTGGCAATATTCTTTCTTGATATGTCGTTCACGAGGTTACGCGACCCGGTTGCTTACAGCACTGTTGTATGCAAAAGACGGCGCCTGCGCTGTGTTGCTTGTCTTGTAGTGCGTGTGTGTTGATGGTGGATGCAAAGTCAATGAATGATTTGCGCCTCGGATTCGCGATGTTAGGTTCTTCACCGCTTGTACCCCCGAGCCAATGTAGTGGTATGTAAGTGAGTGGCGACAGTGCTCGAGCGAACAAGAGAATAGTAGCCAGATGCGCGCCCGGGGCGTGTGGCAGGCTCCGTCATGTTGGACGCGGAAAGCCTCACAATAAGACCGCCCCTACTGTTTCGCGTCGTCGCAGCTTGCTACGCCCAGTACTATTCTCCATTGGCACTCGGCCAATCCCTGGGCCACCCCTCCGAGGAAACAAACACGTCCAATTCATACATAATTGGGACTTGGAGGCATAGTCGAAATACCTGTGGGTGATGGAAATTTATTGATTTTCTCCATCTTTTTTTGTCCTCTCATATACAACTTAGCCCTATCAAACATATCTCTCCCATCTTGACAACCACCATCCATCCCGTAACCCCCATCCACACCACCCTCATATTGCGCCTAGAAAGGGCCTAGTTCCTGCAGCACGCTTTGCAAGAGCCCTGAAAATGTAAAGTTAGCGTGTGGACACCTACCCACGATGCCGTCTCATCGCCCATGCCCGATCTCACAAATGCCTTCTTCTTTTCCCCACAGAGTAGTACTTACAAAGATCTTTTCAGACGTTCCGGCCGAACATCCTCCTCGTAGAGGTAGGTTGGGGTGATGGCATGGCCCACATCCCTCTGGCGATGGTACGGGTACTTGTCTTGAGTCGAGTACCGCAGGCTGTGCTGGGTGCGCAGAGACGAGAGCAGCAAGTGCTGTAATCGTAACTAGGGTAAATGTCTTCATAGTGCCTAAACGAATGATTGTATAAGGATGAATTTCTTAAATCAATGATGTTGATTGAAAATGCTGGGCTAGCTGATTGACCTTTTGGTATCCATCCAGACCTCTATTTATTACTTTGTCTTCACTATCGCATGATTTCTCAATACACCGACAAGAAATTAATACACAAGAATTCTATCAATCTGTTACAATGTATACGTTGTATTCATATACTGCCTAGTCTTGGACATCTACCTTTTTTACCTAATGCTGACACTTGGGTCCACAACCATTGTCAGAGCATCTCAACCCACTACTCATAATTAGCCAGAATACACACCAAATCGACACAAACATGCCTTTGTTCTGTCTAGTACAAAAGCCTAGAAAAGGACCTCTTATAGTTGTATTTGTAGAATTATTAATGATATTTCCAATATAGCTTAGCGCCTCCTTCTGCACCTTGGCAATCACTATAACATCGGTCATTCTCATGCCAACAACGGCCTCGGCCATCTCATATCCCTACCATTTCCATTTCTTTCCATGATGTTACGTTCGAAAAAGTCCGAGTCGCTCGGCATCGTCGTGCTCGGCCAGTCTCAAGTGGGCAAGTCATGTTTCATTGACATGGTAAACCATCACCCTTTTCTTGTTCAACATCACAGCACATAACCAATTGCCCGCGCAACCTTCCTGTCTCTTGATAATTGTTTTTTGACTTGACCATGTCAGTTCCTTCAAGGCACACATTTCATCTCCCACTCCGCCGTCTCGTCCACGCCCTTATCACGCCAAATCTCGCACTTGGGTACTTCTTTCACTCTCTCTTTTATAGACTTGGATCTCACGGGACCCATCGCGCCCTCGTACCGCAAGATAATCGACGAATATCTCCGCACCGCAGACGGTATAGTCCTGCTCTACGACATTACTTACAACTTGTCTTTTACCAGCGTGATCCATGAGTTCTATGTTTATGCTTGGACATGTCGAGATGATATTAGTCCTAAAGAGGCAGATGGTCATGTGGCTAAAAAGCGCTTTGGATGCGTGCTTGTAGGCAACAAGCGCGACATCATCGTTGGTGAGGATGCTGCGAAACGTCAAGTGGATAAAAACATGGCCGAGCAGTGGGCGAGTAGTCAGGGCTCGAGGCATTTTGAAATCACTGCGAACGAGCGGAGTGAAGTAGAGGAGGTGGTCAAGACGCTGATGGACAGTATAGCAAGAGCGAGGCGTATGGATAGGAGGGACAAGGCGGATGGGGCAATAGAGGAAGGCGGATCCATCATGAGGTTACTCAAGCGTACTGCTTAGGGTTGATGTGGAGTTAGGAGTGCTGCAACCCGTATCTTGAGCTTGAAATCAATGATCATGAAGCATGAGATGCGCATTGTGTAAAAATCCCCTAGAGTTGATGCACGCGCCTTTGAGCGCTGTGGTGCAGTGCTACAACTTAACGGAGGAAGGCATTCTGCCAGGAACACAGCCGTGGATATGATGCAGAACTCAGCTGGAAAAAGATAGTGTGCTTGGAAATGACAGTGGATCTTTTGTAGATCTATAAATAACTGATCAGTATTGTACGACCAGTCAAGCGTATCTGAGCTGGCACTGGGAGATGAGCACCTCACCATTAGCTGCCCAGGGTCTAGCGTTTCGGACGTGCAGTATCACATGCATATATACAGGCGGGGTCTTCCGCTAGACACATGTCATATCAAAAGTTGAACCACGGTACCCCTGCGAGGACTAAATGTTCATTCCACTCCAGATCCTAGCTGTGTATTGAACTATGTGAACTTCCATCGCTTCGCAAACTCTATTCCTTCTGCCAAAGTGCCGACTCTTGCATCGATGGCGTATCCTTCTTTCTCGAGAGCAATGCACTCGTCCCATAGGCTTTTCAGTGGGACCGAGAATGTCTCAATGAATTCGTTATCCTCAAGGCTCGGCTGTGGATTGCGATTTTCTGGACGAGACAAATCGACAGTAACGTGGATCATTCTCAAGTTGGTATTGCAAAAACCCGGATCTGTGTAGGTGTTCAGTTAGTGGGGACGCGGAACGGCACGAATGGCTCCCTTGTATGATAGCCCTCATGTTGGGCTTTGAGGCGGTCACCATAGCAAGGATGCCAGTGTATCGAATTGGATGATATGGTTATATACGACTTACCGTTGAACATGACAGGGCTGATTCGAAACTAGTGAAGGGAGTAGAAGATCAGCATGTCTTCCCGTCAGTACGCGAGAAACATGACTTACGGTTTGGTCTTCGATTAGCTCGCCAATGTAGCCCGTCTCTTCTTTGAGCTCGCGAAGCGCACACATTTCAGCACTCTCACCAGGATCCATGAGACCGGCTGGGACCTCGATGACGGTGGCATTGACTGGCGGGCGCCATTGCTTTTGGAGGATGATGCGCGGTTCGTCGTTTGGCTTTGCAGGATCTTGAAGAATGGCTACAACACCGACGCCGTCAATATCCGTACCCTTGGGTCGCGTAAGACGCTTGCCAGACTCCCAAGTGCGCTCAACGCCTTCGGGGTCAGCGTAGGTAGTCCTAGGGGAAAAAATTCAATGCCAGTGCGCCAAGGACGATGATTCAGCTACGCACTTGATAAATGTAGCCCACTTTGCGTCCTTGTTTTCCAGCGGCTCAATCTTGATGATCTTTGGCTTCCTCGGTGCACTGTTGACTGAAGCCATGATAGGGTTGCGGAGCTGACTTAATGCGGGGGCGGATGTGGCGTGCGGTCGATATCAGCCGCTAGTTGCAAGCCCTATGACGGCATACATCGCGTGTGCCTGCCAAGAGCCTCAGCTGCAGTACAAGGGACCAGCAATGTCTTCAATCTACAAGTGATGAGAGCGTTGTCTGGCAGCGTTCATCTGCATACTGACCAGCGTTAAAAATGCCTTGATTGTGTGTGTAGCCAATGCAGTAATTTGGCTTCGTACTCGACGAGCCTATATGGGTGTGTGTGCTGTCGGTAACCACGGAGAAGGCACAGGCCTCGCATGTATGCAAGAATACTTTCACGGCGTTGTTGAATGATTTGCAGTTGCTTGTCATAAGGCGAGATCATGACGTTCAGATAAGAAAAGTGTAACTAGGAGCGGAAGAGACAAGCTGCTGACGACCCTGTCGATCTTGGTGGTTTTGCTGATTGCCCATAGAGGAAAGCCGCAGGGCACAGGGCCACTTCTTTGTTTGTGAGTACACACAACACGCTGCTTTTCGAACAACGTAACTCCAATAAGCCAACTGTTGAACCAGTCCTGCGCAGGAATTTTTTTTCCAAACAAGAGTCATGTTAGGTTTATTGTAGCGAACTTACCAGTAATGCCGCCGAAAGAGAGTTGCTACTAGATCTTCGCTAGGAAAATAGATTAATATCGGTTTCCTTGGTGGGAGCTGCGCTAAACTCTCGTCTATTGATAGTTTGTCGGAGACAATAATAGCGAAAGGCGGCGCGGTGTAGGTTCAGTAGAGGAGCCCTTCGAGTCCATGGCATTACGACCTGTAATCTCACTGCATCGCATTGGCCACGTTGTGGCGTTAGGGAAAGAAATCACGGTGTGAGGCTTCGGGCCACGCTACCGGGCCACGGCTGTTGCTGGCGCGAACAAGTACGAGGTTATTATAGGGGAACATGACCGCAGAAGCGCCAGTAGCCGAGCTTGACCAGGGGAGCGAGCTTGTCTGTACGAGTACTTATGTAAACAAGTAATCGTATCCCCTGTCACAGCGGTCACGGTGTCATTCGAGTAGACATGGGACGTAACAGCTGAAACCTGCGGTAGCAGATGACGGCTGTTGGCATATACTAGCACGTTGGCTGTGCGATAAAGGAACTTGTCATGACGATGCTGTTGAGGTACTGGCGGCGGCATGGGGGGGAACTGCGGCCCTCGCCCGGAATGGCTGCGCAGTGGGTCGTCGTTTTGCCGTCGCCGTCGAAAGCGGCACAGTCTGCACTGCACGACTGAGGGCGCAGAGTCAGAAGCGAGTTATAGGTGTTTCGTTTGGGCGGCCCTGAGCCTGTTGCATCGTAGTGCGACACGCCTCTAGCGATTTGGGCTGGTTACAGGGCTGTGGCTTTGCGCCCTTTGCATCATGTGCATCCACAAACCATGGCGTGGGATGGGGAAAGGGCCAACGGTCAAAGGCACCTTGCACTCTGTATACATGGTATGTCCACCTAGTAGTAGTGGTAGTAGGCCGCAGGCCAGAGTCGGGAGTCTCACTATGATTGCCGAGCGAGCCGGGGGGTTGCAGCCAGTAGCGGGGCGACTTCGGGAGACGAGCAAAGAGCTGTGGCGAGAGTGCAAGAGGGTGAAAGAGACGAGAGAAAGGATTGAGAAAAGCATGTGATGGCTGGCGAGTATGGACATGGGCATTGGCTTTCGCATGGGTGTTGGTGTGATGGAGCTGCAAAAAGAAAGCCGCAGGGGCCTTTGGCGCCCGTGCCTTAGCCACTTTCGGGTGGCTTCTCCTGCCAAGTACTAAAAGAAGCGGGGCAGCCTCGGCGGCCTGACCGTCCGCTATTCTGGTGCTTGTCGGCATTTTTACTCGACACACGACGGGCCCAGCATGCCAATTATCACGCCTTTATCGCTTTGCCTCCATCCCCCTTCTAAGGCTCGGACCAGATGCCTATGTTGGGCTGCTCGCCAGTGGAATCCTTCTGTTGGGCCCGCAGCCGTTTGTTGCGCCATTCCCGGCGCTTCAGCACCATAAGGCTCTATGTAAAGGAAAGCAACCAAGCAGTCGCCCGGACAGTGCAGGTGGAACTTGGGCCGGCTGGACCACCAATAGGTGGGATTTTACGAGCGCCCAGATTGCCATCGATCAAGAGCGCTGCCGGATCCTTAGGAGCACTGACTTCGGAGCAAGGCTGCCTTTGCATGGGTAACGGCTACTTCACAGCCAATATCCTTAGCGCATATGCGTGAAACTTCTTTTCCTGGCAGCACCTTGTCGGTGATTGGCGACTGGTGGTCTCTTTTGCGGGCAGGCATTAACACCCGAGTTCCTTACTCCGCTTTTAGATCCCAAAGCATGTGTGCCCACGCCGGATGTAGGTACGGATGGCGCCAAATCGCCCAGGAAGACAGCGATCCCTTCTGGACCTACTACCCTCATTTATCCCCCCTTCCCTCCTCACTCCTTCGTCTAGCTTTGGTTTTTCAGGAGTTTGCTTCCCCAATACGATCATTACTGGTGTGCTTCCATCACACGTCCTTTCGTTTCTCACAGCTACTATATTGTCTATACTGCGTATTCCGACTGCACATATTCTGCATCTTCGCCCACCACTCGTTTGACGGCAAGACAATAACCCTACAACTAATCAGGAAAGAACGCACATCCTCTCCTAATCTGGATCGTCACCACATATCGAGCCCCGAGTCACTGAAACACTATCTTGGAGATTGTCATCCGTACATCGCCAACCCCAGAAGACTGCTTTTCCTACGATACCCTGTTTTGAACACCGCTGTCCCCTACCCTAACGACAATGGCGAACTGGTTTGGAAACCTTGACTTGGCATACAAATATGTGTAAGTTGCCGTACACACTGGCCAACGAAACAAGACTGATCCATGCCAGTGTCGTATTTCTGAGCTTGCTTCTCATTACCATCATTGCTGGATTCATCAAGGTGCTATACAACCGACAGAGGTACGTCGAGCGAACAAAGTAACACCTTGCAGTAGCTTACGATGGAAATAGGTTAAAGAAGGCGACCAAGGCCGAGCTTGAAGCTGGACCCAAGGAGGACACCGTCGAGCTAAACCAACGCGAGAAGGATGAGGGAGATTTGTTTGGTATTCGGGCCATCGAGGCAGGTTTTTATGCTGGTGTTGCTCAGTCGCGCCCTACATCGAGGGCAGGATCAGTCATTAGCAATCACCCGGGAGCTATGAGCAACAGCACTCTGGTTGGAGGCAGCGCCAGCTCGCCACTCATGAAGGGCCAGTCTACCAACAACAGCACGCTCAGTCTGAACCTCAGTGCCGCCAACGATGCCACTCGCCGTCCTCCACCTCCAGCCATCAAGCTCCGTCCCTCCGAGGCTGAACTCAGCGGAAGACACAACCACATGGTCGACATGTCGCTTCAAGTCCCTCCGTCACCGGGTGCTCCCTCTCGCGATCCCTCATCTACGACGTTTGGTTCTTACGAGCACGATAATGAAAACTTTCGACTTTCCGACACCATGGCATATGACTCGTCTTCGGGTCAATCACCTTACAACCCTCCTACCACTCAGCTGCCTACGCTCCCGGGCCATGCACTGAGGAAAGAATCCCGATCGCCATCGCCTGAGAATGGATACCCTCGCGTGCAGGTCCACGAGCCGAGTAGGTAGCCAGCTCCCTGGTGCGTTGATTTTTTTGTATTTTTAGCAATTTGGTAGTTACATACTATACTGGGCCTTCCCTAACTTTTGACCAAAGACTCTGAGCATGCACAATATCCGTCGTCTGCTGTCCCCGCCCGACTCCAACCGCGCGCATACTCTCCCTACTGTGAAGGAGGAAGCGATGCAAGCAGCAGCAACAGCCACACGGGGCTGAGCGCATTTGGGGTAGTGTACCACACATCGGAGCATAGTAATATGCAAGGACAAGAGGCGGAAAGATTGGCGAGGGAACGGCCACTATCTGATTCTTCGACGGCCATGTCTGGGCATACGTCGATCCTGGGGTCTATCATCAGCGAGAGCGAATCACAAGCTCGACAATCGGGTCTTGTTGCGCCTGGGCAGTCAGGGGCGACGGACTCGCGGTTAAGCGAATTCTATGAGGCTTACTACCGCAACTCGCATATTGGGCTGGCGCAGTCTGTTGAGACGATGCAACACACTCTGGACAGACGATCGGTCATTATCGAAGTCGACACGCCCTTAGCGTCGCCTATGGCTTCTGGGCAACCCGGGACTGCGTTTTGAGATTGATGGATATGCACGCCAGTGTCAATAGCAAGACATGGCCGGAGCTATGGCTGCAAGACAACATGGGCCTCGGGTGGACCCAGGATACTTTTCTTTTCTTCTTCAACTGGGACGGTTGAACTCTGGATATTCATGCGGTTGGGAAAATCGGAATTTAGGGATCGGACAGGCGAAAAAAAAAGATACGGTGACGAGTGATTATGTCTGCTCTCTAGGCAAAAGGGTTTTATTTATCACGACACGACATGGGAGGTTTCTGTTTACTATTCTCTTCGGATTGTGTATTAGATATTTATTATAGGCTGACTTGTACAAGTCATGGTTGGTTTTTGTTGGTAATGTGTATTAGTATCGATAACTAATCGGATGAATTGCTTCACGGGATTTACTGTAGCAGCCTCGTAACATAAAAATTCTGCCATGCATACATACATACATACATACATACATACATACATACATACATACATACATACATATGCAAGAATGTTGTGCAGGAGTGGTTGATAAGGCTGCCAGTCCTATTTCCTTAGCCACTCACCGTCTGGCTGCTAAAAAGACGATGATGGTGTGAGGCCAAGTCAGTTTTGCGGATGAGACCATGTTCACGCCATGCTGGCCAATGAGCGCTCAGGAACCGCAACCCCTGGCAGAAAGAAGGAGGCGGTGAAGGCGATCCCTGCCGTCGACATCGACGCTTAAGATCGTGGATTCGCCACGCTCGGGAATTAAGACAGTGACGAGTAAAAGCTGGCGGACCCTGACAGCTTTTGTGCCCTCGCATCTCGTGTTTGCCTACCTCTAATTATTTACGACTTTTACCCTACATTCTCTAGCCCTATTCTACCTGGTCTTGTTGCTTTTAGCTGTCCAAATCACCTGCCTCGAGCCCAACACTCTTGCTTGCTTGCTTGTTTTGTTATCGCAGCCTCCATCGCCCTCACCCACCATCAACGCTTTCAGCTGGGCCCTCGATCCGGCCCATAATAATCGCAGCCATGCTTACCATGTATTCTGGCACCAAGCTCACCGAGCTACCGCCTGGTGTCAGCGCCACACATTCTCCACAGTTGCGCAAAAGAGGCTCGTCGACACAAATTGCGCCCACGGCCCAAGCCATAGACACAACAGACTATCGCGAACAAAGGCGGCGCATCCACCACGAGGCAGATGTCGTCATTGTCGGTGCTGGCATCCTGGGCTGTGCTGCTGCCGTCGCATTCGGCAAGCAGGGCAGGAGTGTCATATTGCTGGAAAAAAGTCTCAAGGAGCCTGACCGCATTGTCGGCGAGCTGCTGCAACCTGGCGGTGTAAATGCCCTTGAGAAATTGGGCATGAGGGGTACGCGCTGTCTGTATCGATGAGGAACTGAAATGCTGACAGAATACTATAGATTGCCTCGATGACATTGATGCCATTCCCTGTTATGGCTACCAGGTCATGTACCACAAAGAGCAGGCTCATATCCCCTACCCCGACAACCTGATTAAAAGCGCGCCCTCAAAAGCACCCGAGGGTCGCTCTTTTCACCACGGCCGCTTCATCTCCAAGCTCCGTGCCAAGGCAAAGGCGACGCCCAATGTCACCGTTGTTGAGTCCACGGTCACGTCACTAGTCAAGAGCGACCACACCAACCAGGTCGTCGGTGTATCGTGTCAAACCGAAGGCGAACAAGACTACTTCTTTGGTGCTGTGACGCTGGTCGCCGACGGCTATGCATCAAAGTTCCGCAAGGAGTACATTCCTCACCAGCCCCAGGTCCGCAGCAAGTTCTGGGGTCTAGAGATGATTGACGCCCAACTTCCTGTCCCGAACCACGGCCATGTCATTCTCACAGATGCACCTCCGATCCTCATCTACCAAATCGGCACTCACGAGACGCGCATTCTTATCGATGTACCAGAGAACTTGCCTTCGGCGTCGCCCAAGAACGGCGGCATCAAGAACCATATGCTTAACGTAGCACTGCCCCGCCTTCCCGAATGCGTACAGCCTGCATTCCGCAAAGCAGTCGAACAAGGCAAGCTCCGTAGCATGCCAAACTCCTTCTTGCCTCCTTCCACACAGAAGCAGGCCGGCCTCATCATCCTCGGCGACGCAATGAACATGCGCCATCCGCTTACCGGCGGTGGTATGACGGTCGCCTTCAACGACGTAGTCCTCCTTTCCTCTCTCCTGTCCCCCGCCAACGTCCCCTCGCTCGAAGACTCCGAGGCTGTTCTCGCCGCCCTTGGAAAATTCCACTGGCAACGCAAGAACGGCACTAGTGTCATCAACATCCTCGCAATGGCCCTCTACTCGCTCTTCGCCGCAGACAACACCTACCTCGAACTCATCAAGAAGGGATGCTTCAAGTACTTTTTACGCGGTGGTGCCAGCGTCGCAGAGCCAAGTGGCATGTTGGCCGGTCTGATTACCCATCCCTGGATGCTAGTCTACCACTTCTTCTACGTCGCTGTGTATGCCATCTACGTCCGGTTGGCCGAGGTTCCCTTTTACATGATCCCATGGACATTGACTGTCGAGAGCACAATGGTGATTTGGACGGCTGTCTGTGTTATCGGCCCTTACATCATTGCCGAGGCGAAGAGTTGATGAACAAAACGCAAAAACGAACGAGCAAATGTCGTATGGAAACCTACTTTTTTTTCTTCGCATGTATATACCTTGTTTTGTTTTGATTGACGCTTCGCTGTTATGTCCTTTATGCGGGCGCCTGGGGTGTCTGGACAGCTAGCTGGTGTTGGAAGGTAGTTAGATTTTTCATTTTTTTTTCATCTTTTTTAGATATGAAGGTAATCGTAATTTGTATGACATTCAAGTTATCTATTGCTGTTGATGCTTTCACATGTGGTTTTAAATGCAACTTGTGTATATGGATAAGTAGCCCTTTCTAAAATTCTGGGAAACGCCCCATCATCCGTCCCAAAATCAATCTTTCACCACTCGAAACAAAATAATACACCTGCACCCGACAAATTACTCTAACAGGTATGTGCCCCCCTCAATCTCTTACTCATCACAAGTCAACGATATATCATCTCAAGTTGACTATACCGTCACTTCCCTCCCTAGCCAAAGTTTCCTATTCATTTCATTCAGTGGGGAGAGAGAATCAATTATGAGCGTATGATAATATACGGGTCTGAATCTTTGAATGTACAGGTGTGTTCAGTGTTGCTAGCAGAATTAAAACGACTACAGTTGGACAAGATGTTCTTATTGAAACGGGAATAACGCAAGGGCTGGTCTTGACATCTGGGTTATTAATCATTTGCAGATATGAATGTCAGATTCTTATCGAGTTAGAAGAGGTGTGTGTGTGTTTGGGGGGGGGAGGGTTTTTTTTCCCCTCCTGATTCTATTACAGTGTGCCTAAAAGATATGGTTGATGGACGTGTTCCCGAATAAACATTAGTTTTCACAGAGTTGTGCGTTGCAATTACATGTTTATTTTCCATGGTAACGAGGACAGAGAGAAGAAGAAGAAGGGAAGGGGGGGAAAGAATGGACAAATCTACCTCGTATTGTACTTATAATAAATATATAGTTAACTATAGTATATAAATAACATGGTATCATCGTAGTGCCATTAAATTTGTACAGCAAAAAGAAGAAGGAGAAGAAGAAGAGGATGAACAGAAACGGAAATGTAAAGAAAAAAAACTAAACCATCGTGTCACTTCAAAGAATTCTTGTGCTGGCTTTACCTTTCCCTCCGAATAGAAAAAGAAATCAAAAAGTGTGTGTGTGGAATCGAAAGCATAAGAATAGGAAGAGAAGAAAGAAAGAAAGAAAGAAAGAAAGAAAGAAAGAAAAATGCCGTCAAACAACCATATGCTTGTTTAAAAAATCTCCAACCCCTCAAAATCAACACACAAATTCCTCGCCTGAAACCTCCTATCATCTCCTGCCTCCCCATTCGCCGCTCTCCTCGCATCAAACATGCTGAGGCCAAAGTTAGCCGGACGACTAGCATACACGCCCACCCTGACCGCCTTATCCTCGACGCCCCAGAAAAACCACGTCACCTCCCTCAACTTCTTCCAGCCGACCAAATCATCCTCGTACCATACCCAAAGCGCATAGCCAATCCGCTCAATCTTGACCCGCAAGTCGTAGCGCCGCTGCTGGTGCGCTGGGAGCGCCGAAAGCGACCAGTCGGCGCCGTCAGAGTTTGCTACTACCGACGTCGCGTGGCAGGCGTTGTTGCAGAATTCGAGGCCAACTTTGACCCATTTTGAGGCGGGCGGCTGCTGCACTGTTGGGTAGGCGGGTGGGGGTCCGCGGCTGTCGACTACGACTGGCTGGGGTCCGGTACCAGGCGGGTTGGGGGAGGGTGGTTCCACGTTTCCAAGGTTGCTGGCTATCGACGTCTGAGGCAGTGATGACGTCGCAGGTCTTTGTGTCGCGTCGTCGTCTTCTAGCAAAATGTCTGCAATATTGGGTACCTCGATGGTGGTGGTGCTTGTTGTTGTTGTTGTTGGTGGTCGTGGTGATGTTGTTGTCGCCGCCATCGCCGTCGCCGCTGCTGCTGCTTGTTGTGCTTGTCTCGCCGCCATTTGTCCTGGCGGTGTGCCCGCGAATATCACCAACCCCCCTTGATCCCATTCCAACTCCCAATCAGCAGACACGGTGACCTCAGCGGCTATAAAAGGATTGCGCAGCGCTGTGTAAAGTATCGGGGCCGTTGAAACATCACCGGAGGGAGGCTTTCTCCAGAGGTCGGTATTTGGAGGCGCTGCCAAGGTGAAGGACCCCAGCCATTCTGGCACAATATCGTCCGAGACATTGAGAGGCGTGAAGGAGGAGCTCGCAGGCGGCATCGTTCTCGGTGGTTTGCGGGTTTGGCCGTCTGGCGGGCCTGGGATGGGATGGGATGGCGTATATACGGCTATCAAGGGCTATGGATCGGTAGTAGACGTGGGCAGTTCCGGTGGGTTGCCGAGTAATAGTGGTTGAGTGTTGTCTAGCTCTGTGTGACCAAGCTCGGAAGGTCATTCGCTTTGGCAAAAGCAAGGATCCGGCTTATGTTTGGCTTGGGCAAGCATGTCAAATGGACCAGAGATCTGCAAGAGGGATCGTGAGAGGCGCCCGCGCGGAAAGCCGTCAAGGAAGCCTATCGCACGGTCAGCACGAAACCGTTCCATGTCATAAGCGCGCCCCTTATACGGCGCCCGTTCGTTTGCGCCTCAGCACCTGTGGCTGCGTGCATCCCACGCGTGCCAACGACGCATTCGGCTTTTCAATGCGGTTTGCTCACCTTTGGTTGGACGACTTGTCTGGCGTGCTCTTTTGGAACTTGGAACCTGCTACGTAGGCACGCAGAGAGGAGCGGTCCAGAGTTTATATAGTAGATACTCTGTCTGGTAGTGCTTGGCTTGGTCTAGTTGCCAGGTAGCTGATGGTCATCCAAGCTGAGACAGCTTGCCACCGCAGATGGCCCAGCAGCTACGCGTCATTGCCATTGCACTACGCGACGTGGGCGTCAGCCAGTCCCAAGAGTCATTGTTGCGTCGGTCCCAGCGAACGAGTCTGGTAGGAGAAGGGCGAGACAAGTAATTGCTCAAGGAACATAGGCGCCAGCTGGAGTGCAGAGGTGAGGCGGCCTTGGAGAGGCGATATTTCTCAGCCCCGCTGCTGCGCCGACAAGAAAGCGTCGAAAATTTTCTCCTTCATCTCTCGCGCCTGAGGGACGTTGTTCGGAGAGGGGGGGGCAAACGCGGCTAAACGGTGTGATCCTATTTTGCTTTTCTTCTTCTTGTTCTTCTCAGCTGCGGGCAGCCGTTGCTGACTCCAGCACACTGGCTGAGATTTGGGAGGTTTGTGTTTTCGGGCGAGGCTCGATGCAAGATTTGGTGGCAAGGACGGACGGGTGTGTTGCAAGGTTTCACAGCAGAAGAGATATGTTTTGCATATGCCCTTGCAAGGCCGTAGGCGCTCGGTATCATTGGGCTTTTTTCCCCTCCCCCGCATACATACGTAATCGAGAGGCTCGCGCCGAAGACGGCTGCCGCTCGTGGCTACACTTCCGGCATGCCACCGCCGCCCTGCAAATCTGGCGATGCGTACAGTGCAGTGCAGTGCATTTGTTGTCAATCAAAAGCCACCTTACGCCCTCCTGTATTGCCCGCTGTATTGGGCAGCATGGCGTGCCCCAGTCGCCCAAACGCCTGCACGTTGTCTTCCATCATGCAGCTATCCGATGGTGTGTTGTTCATATTTGATTCAGCGCCTCGTTTCTCTACCAGAGGGCATTCATCATGATTGGCAGTACTGTGTCCAGTCTGTGTACTCGGTATCAGTCCAGCTGTGTTGTCCATCCTCAGTACCATACTCGGGGTAGAAGGCAAGCCTCTGTTTTATCGGTAGCATGCACTGGCTGTAAGTAATATGCTATGTAGCTTCTGCACATCGTTCCGGCTGTCGTACAATGGAGCCAAGACGTGGACTGCTATCAATAGAATGCCAACTTGGAAAATGAAACAACATATGTGTGTGTATGTACGTCGCTCCTGTATCTTGCTTGGCTTCCAGCGGACAATCATTCATCTCGGCTACACGACAAGATATCCACTGCAGTGCCCATGTCCCATCCAGAAAAGATCAAGGCTGCAGGTTCCGATGTGAAAACGACATCTTCTCGGCCCCATTTTGATGTGGAATGAAATGAGGCCACGTAACTGGCACAGTCACATGTTTGATACTGCATTCTTGACAAATACTCTACTATCCATGACTACAGACAGATCTACACTGATTCACCAACTGCCCGAACATCACTCCACATTCAAGTGCTGCCCTCACTTACTATCCATCAACATAACCGATGCTTGGTAGTCCACAAAGGGGGGGGGGGTTTCCCTGCAAACCACGTGGTGTCTCTTCTGAACAATCTGCAACCTACACGTGCATCTGACTGTCATGACACGGTAATTACCGGTTGCTCCCTCGCCCAAATGCTCGACAGACTAACATCTTGCCGGCTCATCTCCGACCACGTCACAAAACCATAATCTAATTGACATTGCAGAAAACAACCTGGGTGCCGGTGAGGCTAAGTACATTGGGTAGCATCAAAACCACGCTCGGATTCGAACTTGGCCGAAATGGCGCAAAGTTTGAACCTTTGCCTAGTGCAGCACATTATCCCACTGGGAGTGGTTCGATGAGTAGGGACATACATACTATTTGGCACATGTCAAAACCTCCGAGAAACCGCTATCGCTAGCTCTTGCACAGTGACCTTGTGACAACTGCTAGCGCCAAATCGCGACACGATATGTAGTGTAGTAGCTACTTGGTCATCCGCGGCGTGGCCAATCAAACATCACACCTTCAATAGTCGCAGTCACAGTCAACACCCAACTATGATGATACAGAACCTGTCATGGTGCCAGCAACATGGCAAGAAAGCTGCTGCAATTTCTACTCGTGGGTCGATCTTTACTCACATTGTGCTGATGATCGTACGATGGTTGAGTTTAAGAACCTGTATTAGTGAGGAGAAAGATCGGCAGACAGGGGATAGACCGGGACACAAATCGTGAACTGTGGGGCGGAGTTTTGTCAATGAGGATCTTGGATACGAGCCAGTTGAGATCCTCAACCCACACACGAAAATCCCATAATTCATAAAACGGAAATAACCATTTGTGGAAATGCGTGCGCCACAGTGTCCAGGAACAAGCCAAGGAACAAAGAGGTCGAGTAGTCCGGTCAGATCGTCTTCTGGAACAAAATCATGGCAAACTACGACTAACTACTAGAGTTTAATTGCCCGGGCAGTGTGAAACGACGTGCAGCTGGCTTTGGGATCCCTACCGATAGTAATTCTAATAGTAATGGACGTTTGGGTAATACCAAAACGTTCGGTAGCGTTATAAGGGCCACATTCAGAGGGCGGATATTTCAAATCTACCAGTGGATAATATCGTCACGCTTTTTGGTAGACATTGATGCGCCGAGGAAGGGCGTCTGATGAAGCGTAGAGGTGTAAGTCTTGATCGCGGAGAAGTTTGTCAAACGACTCTTCTGGACGGTACTTTAGGTTGTTCAAGGATTGCTGAAAGTGTGGAGCGTGATTGGGGCGAACGGCCTTGAGATACGAATCCCACGGCTGGAGCTCGATAACAAGATATCCGCCAGGTGCAAGCGAGTTGCTGCATTTGGCGAAGAAGGCGACCAGGCCTTGGTCGCCATGCTCGAGATGGATCCATTTGATGACGGATAAAGCTAGGATCACATCATAAGTGTCTTGGAGATGCTGGCCGGTGGGCAGGGCCCAATCCGCGGCGACAAAGTTGACGCTCGGCATGTTAGCCAACCAAGGCGACGGATTGGGTACAGCCTTGCCTTGGGGCTCTATGCGATAGCCATGGGTGAGCAAGGCCGAGAGGGGAAAGTAGTCGACAACGGGCGGCGAACTAGCGGTAGGGGGCCGACAGCGGGAGGCGCGCAGAGCGTAAAGCTTCTCGGCCTGGCCAACTAGGCTGGGATCTATGTCGACGCCGGTCACGGAGGCAGCATCAAAGTCAAAGGCTGCAAGTTTGATCAATATCAAGCACATGGTTGTTCATAGTCGGTTCGAGGAGATGAGCAGGGGTATCCTTGGCAGCCACTTACCGAGTTGAACACTGACACTGCCTGCATTTGCGCCCACATCCAAACAGTGCTTGGCGGTAAAGATGGCCGGGATCAGCGTATCCAGGATTTGTAGTCGTGGGTCGACGACATGAGTGGCAGAGGCAGGTTGTTTGGAGACGCCACTATAATCTGCGCGCGGAGTCAGCAACGGCTAGTCGAGGCAACCTGTGCCGAGTGGACGGCCGGTTTGAGTAAAGGCAGGAGGGGACAAGGCACCGTTCAGGGCAAAGTTTGGTGGCACGCACCGTGGTAGTTGCCAAACCTGGTAGCCATGGCGGCAGAGTCGAGCCAGGGTGCTTGTTTAGCGGGGGTGTCGATCGCGACGGGGGCGCAGATTCTTGGGGGCGGCCTGTTGCGGGCGAGTGGCGACGTGATTCATGCGATGGGTTAGGATGGGAGAGGGAGAGGGAGGTGGGCAGATGGGCAGATGGGCAGATGGGCAGATGAGCAGACGGGCGAGGTGAGGTGAGGTGAGGCGAGGCGAGGCGAGTCGAGATGAGATGAGATGAGGCTAACGGGGGAAGGGTCGGATAGAGGAGAGGCAGTGCGTGATGGGCATGTAGATAGAGATGGGATAGGGATGGTGGAGGGGAGATGGTGAGTGGCCAGTGGCGGAATAGTAGTATGGCAATAGTGGATATATACAGTAGAGTAATAGAGTAGAGTAGAGAAGGATGTGCGAATGGGGAGTGAGTGGGTGAGTGGGATGGCAGCAGAGGGAATGGGAAGGAGCTCGCGTAAAGGGCCTAACACGGCAGATCTGCCTCTCTCTCTCTCTCTTTCTCTTGGGCTGGCAACCAAACCAACCAGTCCAGTCAATCCCTCAATCAGTCACTCGCTCAATTAACTCGATCCATCCAATCCAGCAATCCAGCAATCCAGCAATCAATCACACACCCACCCACCCACCCATGTATTAGTTAAATGGAGGGCATGAAGCGAGGCCTATGAAGCGCGCAGGGCAGACAGGCCCAGGAGCAGTGAGTGAAAGCAGCAATGCGCCCGCCCAAGGTCGTACAGCGCCGACTTGGCTAGGCCAGGGTGAGCGCAGGTACGCTGGATGGGTGCTCGCCAGTGCGTGCCAGCAATACCTACGCGTCGACTATTAGGGGCTCTGCCGGCTCCACGATACCACTGTAGGTAGGGAGGTGCTTGCGCTCGGGCGCCCGCAAAAGGCGGCATTTGCCAGGGTTGCAGTGCAACATGAGGGACAGGGCCCATGGCATGGCAGGGCCCCAGAATCCGGTGCATGTAGGTAGGCGTATACTCGTCACCCACTATTGACGCAGACGTCGTTGGACAGGTGACGGCGACGGCGACGGCGACAGTGACAGTGACGGTGACCATCAACGGCCAGAGGTCACAACTGCCGCAAGCCCACACACCCCCCCCCCATGGCGCCCTCGCAATCCCTCCACCTCCCCCTCTCCAAGCGGGCGGCGGCGTGATTCGCGTGAGACGGGCTCATGTATGTCTCGGTCTGTCGAGCACAAGTTGCGCCTCTGCATCGCGCACTCT
>NW_006911902.1:1526814-1560628 GCF_000338995.1 Bipolaris sorokiniana ND90Pr | reverse complement strand
CTGCCGCAAGCCCACACACCCCCCCCCCATGGCGCCCTCGCAATCCCTCCACCTCCCCCTCTCCAAGCGGGCGGCGGCGTGATTCGCGTGAGACGGGCTCATGTATGTCTCGGTCTGTCGAGCACAAAGTTGCGCCTCTGCATCGCGCACTCTCCCAAAATCCCGGAATTGGGCAGACCCGTTGCTGACCCTGGTCGCCACTATGGCTCATCATTCACGCGGCGTCCGTGGCAGCAGACCCAGCAGAACAGTCTCCACCGAGCAGCGGGGAGACAGACAGGAAAGACGTCGCAGGGCAGATCGCTTTTAGCCGCAACCCGCCGGCGTGCCATTGGATCTCCCTCCCCCCGTGCCCCTCTGGCAGATGAAGCTCTTCACGGCCTCAAGCCGAGAGCACTAAGCTGTTCGATTCGAGCCGTCCACACACCCTTGCAACAGCGTTGCAGGTGGTCTAGGCACACACCCGCTTCGCAATGCTACCTCCGCTCCTTCTTGCCGCATCCCCCCTCCTCCCAGTCCTTGGAGCTATGTGATATCTGGCATGTTGCTCCATATTGGCTGCCCGCCGCGTTACAGCGTGCGACACCTTGGCCCGCTGTGATTCGAAATCAAGCTGGCCTGCGAAACCTGCTCGCCATTGTTTGTCTCTCAATGGGCCCGGCCTCGACCTCTTTCTGGCGACGCCCCACGAAAACACCTGCCAGCTGGCCGCGAGAACGAGAGAGACAGGAAGAGGCGCGCAGAGACCACAAAAAAAGAGAGCTTCTGGCGGGCCCCGGGTATGCTTCCCAAAACTCACTGCTGCATGTGGTCCAGATAGAGGGAGAGTGTGTGGATGCCCTCCCCCTCCCAAAGACCACATGCGTCAGCTAGTCCGGCATTATCCTAGACACGATGCAAATAATTGAATCAACGGGTGGGTGGGTAGCTGGGTAGCTGGGTAGCTGGCGGGGGTGGATAGATGGATGGGCGAATAAATGAATCATCGAGCAGACATGATGCCACTACTGGATGAATGGATGGCTGAATGAAACAGTCCATCAAGTGAATGTATCAACAACATCACAGCACTGCCTGCACAACTACTCTACACAGTACTTACTACTTACATACTCAGCCGCCCGCCGCTCGCAGTCCCGGAAGCCGTCGTCCTTCACATGGCCTCGCCGCAGCCCACACGTCAGAATCTGGGGGTCCACGAACTAGCCGTCCGCCAAGCTCGGATCCACACATCACGCAGCGTCGTCTGCTGCACTTATCGCTGTCCTGGTCAAAATTTATGCTCCGAGCCGGCTACGCTTGACGGTTGGCGTGAGGCTTGCCAGTGAACAGGGTGCATGCGGGTCCGCCCCGGTCTGCATCCTGTCCTCTTCCCGGCCAGCCGTTGTTTTAATGCGTCTGAGCGCCTCTCCACCTTAACGTCGCCATTACTGAATTCAAGCAGCCCGGCGGCGATCTGGCTGCTGGCG
Organism: Bipolaris sorokiniana ND90Pr; assembly: GCF_000338995.1. NCBI lineage: Eukaryota > Fungi > Ascomycota > Dothideomycetes > Pleosporales > Pleosporaceae > Bipolaris > Bipolaris sorokiniana. Next base: position 1,559,159 of record NW_006911902.1, on the reverse strand, counting down.
ATCCAGATACGTACAGGGTCGTCTACAAGGGGCTCTTCAACTATAAACCACTCATGCCGCCACACTAGAGGCAGTGCTGCATTCCTGACGTCCTGTCCAACTCTGCACCACGCCCGGACGCTCCCAGTCTGAAAAGAGCCTCCAAACTGAACACAAACGTGATCCAAATGCGGCTGCGTGCATCGTGTCCTGGTTCGGGCAAATAATAATACACGCATGTCCCAACCACCTCCTCTTCCTCCACCCCCGGCCCTCCCTCTACCACCCGCTTCTCAACCTCCTCCAGCCATGACTGAGACGCAGAAGCCTCCCGTCTTCTCCCCTCCAAGCTTTCTCGACTACTCCCATCGCCGCCTGCCCCCACTAGAGATTCCGCCAGATGCTGTACCACACCGGTCGGATCACCACTTCCGCTCCCCCATCAACCAGCTACCTTCGATCCACTCTGGACTGCCTCCTCGCAATGACTACCACCCACAGCCGCCCGCAACACATAGACCAGCGGCCGCGCCCGTTGACAAGTTGTTGCAGCCCTCCAATCCCTACACCCCACCCAGGTCCGATCCGCCATATTCTCCTCGGCAATACGGCCCTCCAATTTCGCCACATTCAGAATATGACAGCAGAGGCCCTCGAAGACTAGCTGAACAGCGGTATTCCTACGAGGAGCACCGTCCTTTTCAGCGCCGTCCACCGCATCCCGAGCAAGGAGGGTATTCGTCTCTTACTTCGCCAGTAGAACCATCGCACCAAAGGTCTTATCCTCCGCTTCCCTCACCTGCATATACTCCGAGCTATGCATCAAGTAGCACTGCATATCGCGGATCTGTTGGCTCCCTACAACACGCGCGATCCCAACGAGGCTCCATTGGAGGGCCTTTGGCCCCGGTTGCATATTCAGAGCCTTCGACCGCTGCTCCTCCACCCCCAAAACAAGTGCGCCCTATCCCATTACCAGGGTCCATACCACAACCCGTGTACAATGAACAACTGTAAGTACTCTTCTTACCCGGACACCAAAATGACGCCCAACTCACCAATCGCAGAAACCTCAACTATGAGCTCCGTGTCCGACAACAGCCCATTGCCGCACGAGCGTGCGGATTCGGCGAACGCGACCGAAGAGTCATTGACCCTCCACCCATCATCCAACTCTTAGTAACGGATCCGAAAACTGGTGCTGCTGAACAAGAAGAGCTACGCTACTCTCTCAACGTAGTCCACTGCACGCTTTGGAATGCAGAAGGCACCAACGAAGAAACAGCACTCATACAACCAGACCGACGAACGACACGGCGATTAATGGGCCAGCTCGTAGCCTCGCCATCCGTGGCAAAAGACGAGCACGATGTCGAGGGCTGTTTCTTTTGCTTCCCAGATCTTTCATGCCGCACCCATGGCAAATACCGGCTTCGGTTTGTGCTTATGCGCATTGACCCCATGAACCTGCACGTAGGAGGCTTCTCGCCAATTCTGACCGAAGTCTTGAGTGACGTTTTTACCGTCTATACAGCCAAAGATTTTCCCGGTATGCGGCCGAGCAGCGCTCTGACCAGGGCATTGAAGCTACAAGGCTGTAATATTCAAGTCAAAAAGGGAAACGAGAAGGCGCTTGCACGTAAGCGACTTACTGCGAGTCAAGAGCACGACAACGCAGAAGAAGAGGAGCTCAAGAGGCAGCGCAGGGAATAACGACCATTACCCATGCTATCTCTCAAATGACTGGCTTTTCGCATATTCTTCCTTTATATCGGGCGGCGCAGACAGGGTCATCAGGGGATATCTGAAGCATTTTTCGCAGATGCTGTTTTGCATTTTGACGACGTCACGAAATGACTGCATTTCTCACCGACAATTTTGATTCTGAATTCAACGGTTGGTGGGTTGTGCAGAATAGGGAGGGCGGAGGGTGAAATCTGGACGGCGTCGATACGGCGAACCTATTTTTTTCTTCTTCTGTACTTGCATTTGGGAATTCCAGCAATGAGAGAGCACGATACCATTCCATAGCACCTTATTCGCAGTCGATAGAAGTTTTGTTTCCAAGATGCCTGAATATCATTGTGCAAGCCAACAGAAAGTGAGGTGTTGTAGTTAGGGCTCAAGTGTGGCGCGCACAAAGAAAGGAAGGAGGGGGGGGGAACCACGCTATAAGCGTCGGCCCCACTAACAAAAGGCCCATGCGCCCGATTTTCTTTTCAAGTTTCACGCGCCTGAAATCTCGACTTTCTTTTCTTCCCTCCCCTTCCCCACAAGCAATTAAGGCACTGAAAGCAGCAATCATGAAATACGTGCTCGTGTCTGGCGGCGTCATCAGCGGCGTGGGGAAGGTAAGCTGCAGGTTGCCGCGCCTTTGATCACCACTAATGCGTAAAAATAGGGTATCATAGGTAAGCTCTGCTCAAAGATGTGCCACGAGCATGGCACCAAATTCTCAGAGACTGTATGACTCTCAAAGGAGCGGTTCAGTCTGTCCCAAGATATGGGCTTTTGAAATGCTATGCAATGGCTCTTTACAGAACTTGCGTAATTAAGCACACGACAGTAAATGTAGGCTAATTGATATATAACAGCATCGTCGACTGGCCTATTACTCAAAACTATTGGTCTTAAGATAAGTATAGCAGACCAGCACGTTTGCAAAGCGTACTGACGTCTCAGCACGTCTCGTCGATCAAGGTCGACCCATATCTCAATGTGGATGCGGGGACTATGAACCCCAAGGAGTACGACTCGTTGTGCCCGATTCTATACCAATGACTAAACGAAAAAACAGGCATGGTGAAGTCTTTGTCCTCTCCGACGGCGGTGAAGTCGACCTCGATCTCGGCAATTACGAACGCTACTTGAACATTACCCTAACACGCGATAACAATATCACCACTGGCAAGATTTACCAGCACGTCATTGAGCGCGAGCGCAAGGGCGACTATCTGGGTAAAACCGTACAAGTCGTCCCCCATATCACGGATGCCATTCAAGAATGGATCCAGAGGGTCGCGCGCATTCCCGTCGATGACTCCGGCGAGGAGCCTGACGTCTGTATAATTGAACTGGGTGGTACTGTTGGTGATATTGAGAGCATGCCCTTTGTCGAGGCTATGAGCCAGCTGAGGAGACGCGCGGGCAAGAACAATTTTATGCAGATCCACGTCTCGTACGTGCCTGTTATTCACGGAGAGCAAAAGACGAAGCCTACGCAACAGGCAATCAAGGCGGTGAGGAGTAATGGTCTGATTCCAGATTTGGTATGTATTTGGATCTTCAAAGGCACATCCTCTATGTATGTATGCCTAACAAATCCAGATTGCCTGCCGTTGCGAGCGCGAACTCGATGCCTCCGCTGTGGAGAAGATTGCCCATTTCTGCCAGGTTGAAAACGAGCAGGTCCTTGTTGTCAGGGACATGCCATCCATCTACCAAGTTCCCATGCTCCTCGAGCAGCAAAAACTGATTCCCATGGTTCGCCAGTTCCTTGCCCTTGAACAAGCCAACATATCTTCCCAGATGTTGCAAAAGGGCAACCACACCTGGGCACAATGGCAGTCGCTTACCGGTCATGACACGCGCTATCACGACCCTGTAACCATTGCCCTGGTTGGAAAGTACGTCGAGCTTCAAGACTCATATCTTTCCGTCATCAAGGCGTTGGAACACGCCACGATGCGGTGCAGGAAGAAGCTCGATATTCGGTGGGTTGACTCGGATCATTTGGAGCCAAAATGTCAACAATCAGATCCCGCCAAGTTTCACAACGCATGGCACGAGGTTGTCAAAGCCTCCGGTATTCTTGTCCCTGGAGGCTTTGGCCAGCGTGCCACCGAGGGTATGATTGCAGCAGCCACTTGGGCGCGCGAGAACAAAAAGCCCTACCTCGGCGTCTGCCTTGGTATGCAGATCGCCGTCATTGAGTATGCTCGCAATGTCTGTGGCATCAAGGACGCTACCTCGGAGGAGTTCAACGGCGAGGCTCAGAACAAGCTCATTATGTTCATGCCAGAGGTTGACAAGACAACCATGGGTGCATCCATGCGTCTGGGTCTTCGCCCAACGTTATTCCAGTCTGGCAGTGAGTGGTCTCGTCTTCGCGCTCTATATGCTGGTAAGAGCGAGATTCTGGAACGACACCGTCACCGCTATGAAGTCAACCCGGATTACATCGACACCCTTGAGAAGGGTGGCCTGAGCTTTGTTGGCAAGGACGAAGCTGGCGTCCGTATGGAGGTCATTGAAATCAAGGACCACCCTTGGTTCGTCGGTGTCCAGTTTCACCCAGAGTACCTTTCGCGTGTCCTGGATCCAAGCAGGCCCTACCTAGGCTTCGTTGCAGCCAGTGCAGGCATGCTGGAAGAAATTATACGCGATTACCAGAACGGCCCCAAGACTGATGATATCACAAACGGCGTAAATGGTCTCAAGGTCAGCAGTGTTTAGGTAGGGCATTGCAGCCGGAAAGACCAGGTCAATTAGTCATATCACTGGGAAATCGGGAAGTCAGGCGGCGGTCAATGCATCCGATGGTGCCAAGTCCGCTGCTCTGCATGGGCAAGTTACGATTTAACGAGGCGATTCTTCCTCATGTTTTGGAGTTAACGGACCATGGATTTTGACGTTCATTTGGCAGGGTTGGATAGGCTGGTTTTTGTGGTCATAGAAAGGCAACCCCTGATACTTGTACGAAGAAAAAAGAGGTGCATGATACCTAGAAGGAAAGTAGCTTCATATCAGTAGAGTATGACACAACGAAGGAATGAATGAGTGGCCTAGAAGATCTCATCTATGGCCAGTAACCATTTGGCGCTTCCGTTGTTCCACCAAGGGTGCATCAACCAACATCTCGTTACACTACATACCTATCTGCTTGCCGTGGTCATGTACAATAAAAAGAAAGAAATGAGAAGAAAAAAACATACAACAGCGGGGATTCGCCAGTGGTCACCCACCTGACTACTAGTCCGCCGGTCAAAGACTTAACGTGCGGAGAACGAACGGGATCCAGTGCTGTAGTTTGCCGATGGTCGTATGTGAAAGAAATGTAGATACAACTTTCTTATGTCCCAACCATCTCAAATCCACTAATCACATCAAACCACACTATTATCACGTGAGTGTCAATTCAATTCATTTCTTCATATACAGATAATGTCAAACCAGCGACGCAACCACGCTCTCCGCATCCCTCCTCGGCCCATAATTCCTCAGAAAATGGCCGACAGGGAAGCAATCCTCCACGCGCTCCATACCCATGATGCTACGCACAATGTAGCCCCTGCCCACGCGGATGGCGCGGATGTCGCTGCGGACCCATTGGATAGGCATCACGACGGCCATCATGTCGCCGAGGACGGACTCTTCCTCTGACGCAAGGGTCGTGAGCGGGTTGTCTGCGTCCCAGAAGGATGAAGTGGAATCCGAGGTGCGTTTTTTGTTGATGCGAGGTCTATTTGGGCAAGTAGGCGACTCCGAATCGGTGCCGCTGAAACTCGACATTTTGTACGCCTTGTTGTGTAGATTCTGGCGACTCGTCGGTACTGCACCATTTGCGCCGGACGTGGCGCCTGTGTATTTTGTCCAGAGGGCCTTGAGGCTGGGGAGGTTGACGGCGATGATTGCAGATTGGATTTCTAGGGCGCTGACGACGATCATGGTGCCGAGGATGTAGGAGGTGTCGAGGGAAGGGGAGGGGGAGCTGAGGCGCAGGAGGATGACGATGCGGCAGCAGGCTATGAGGACGGAGATGCCGCCGAAGCCGATGACGCAGAGGACGGCGATTTTGCGGCGCATGCGGATGTTTTTCAAGGCCCAAATGGTGGAGATGGGGAGGATTAGGATGTAGATGTCTACGAGGATGTTCTGGGGAGATGGTTGTTAGATGGGCTGGAGAGATGGAAAGGAGAACATGACTTACGAGAATGCAAGGGCCGAGGAGAAGTATCATCTTGTTGATGCATTGTGCATCAGAATGTGTGCCTGGGTGAAGTATTTCGTCAAATGGCATGCACTGGAAACATGCTACAAGGCTGACCTTTGATGTTAGACTTTGCGGGTGCTTAGAGGGCTGGTATGACTTACACACTGGCAATCCATACAACAGTGTTAAATGCCACTCCGAAATAGACGGCGTGTCGAAAAGTGTCGCTATCGGGGGATAGCCGAAGGTAAAATACGAGAAAAGCTAATTTGATCACCCAGTGAACAGAGTAGTAGAGGACTTCTTCGATAAATAACCACTGTTCTTTTGGTTAGAAATGAATTCTTTAGAAGCTCTTTCCTGATAATCCATTCTCACCTTGAGAATCTCGAGATGATGGTTCGTGTCCAGGGCTCCCATATGACTACACACTTTAGTTAGCACCATATATCAACGTGGCTTTCAGCCATCAAGGTATCTTACAGTCCACACCCCCAATATAAAAACATCTGCAGCACGCCCTGCTGTGCAAAACTAAAAACCTAAACACCATCCTCCACGTTAGCTCTCCGTCCCATCCAACTTCCCACCCGTAAACCTCGAATCAAAGACAAACGTACCAAAATAGCAACCGCAATATAATCATCCCACCCCCACGTTCTCAAAACAATATACCGACAGTAAAACCGCATCAGAATCGACAAAGTGCCCACAAAGAAGGTCGAATACGCAATCCCATACGCAAGCGGCTGGATACTGGTACCAAAGTCCATTGTCATCATCATCATCGCAAGGTGGCAGCGGCAGAGTCCAACACAAGTCGATGCCAAACCCAACCGACAAGGCGCATCTCTAATGCGAAAGGAAAGGTTTTCGGAAAGGAGTGGAAAGGTTGGGCTGGCCCGCAGTGAGAACAGGAGAAAAATCTTTTTGAGCGAGCTGCTGGGTAGACTTCATATTAAACAAACCCCCTTCCCTTGTTCTTCTTCTTCTACGACCTACTATTATTACTTTTTTTTTGACATCGGCACTGTTCCTGAGCTAGCACATGGCAGCAGGTCGCCGTTTGGCTGTGTGCGATCGCCCCGTGGTGGGTTTGGAACAAGCGTTCGTGGGCTTGAGACGGCAATGGCGTTGTGGGGACAAAGAAGCAAATTGTTTGCGTTTCCGATATGTCGGGAGAGGTGACTGATGGGTTTTGTTGTAATGCCGCGGACCCCCCCTTTCTTGGGAGCGTATATTGCTTTTTACCATCGCCGAGTATGTAGTTGTCTTGGGGAGTTTGGTAAGTATGAGCACTGGACTTGTGAGGTTTGTGTTTGAGCAGGATGTTTGTTTCGAAACTGTAGAGACGGGTCGCGGAACAAGTTGATGGATAAGAGATGGCAAGAAGGAATAGTTAGTTAGCGATTGTTTCCACAACATGTGCCAAATCGTCGAATCTGGAAACAAGAAGATGGAAATCGACGACTCGTACACTACTCGTCTTCTTACTAGATAATCCCTAGTTCGCAAACAACCACCGCCACCACATTACTCCATTCGCCCATCTCCTCCCGCAAAAAGCAACTCCTACCCGTGTTTGCATCTCGTTTCGCAATCCCACTGGTCGCCCTCACTCGCAACGTATGGGCAAAACAAAAGTTACACACAAATAATCCAACAAGGAGAAACATCCGCTGTTCCCCGGTCTTCGTCACGAAACTTCTCAGCGCAAGGTGATTTTTTTTCACCAACCCGATCGCACCAATACCGCAGCGATACTATCGAGGGAATGCTGAGCTGAGATTGCGAGACGGCCGGTCGAAAGCAAGGGTATAAATGTCAAACGGAACGTATTAAGGGTGATACAGGTCATGTGCGACGGGCATTGGTTTGGGTGAGGCAAACGGGGGGTCGGGGGTTGGGAGCCAGGATATATTTAGACGATGCGTGCGGTGGTACAAGTGATCGGGCGATGCAAGCAATCTATAGCGATTGATGAGGTGTTTTAGTTCAGCAGCGCAGACTGTGTGTTTGTCTACGCCAGCTCGAGATTTTATAGCATGTCACGTTACGGAAGATGCTGAGGACGAAATTGCATTACGACTAAAGCAGAGGCTATCAAAGCGTCTCATCGTTCATCTCTTCACTATACTAAACTCAAAGTACAAAAAAAGGGAACATATACGTGGTCTCATTAATCTCCTCAAACAAGCCGTCGGCCCTCAAACCCTCGAGATGTAGTTCTCAGTGATGACCTTGTCCGAATCCCCTTCTGAGCTCTGAATATGAATGTCCTTTTGGATCTTGATAGCACCAGCCTCTCCCGCTGACATCTGGTTCAACATACGCAGTGAAATTCCACCTTGTCGACACAGCTCCTCTTCAGACTCAGTAACAGTCAGCCCCTGATCCGTCCGCGCGACACTTCCCCTGTGGCTCTTCTTCGCCCACTTGCCTGCACGCAGCTCTCTGCCCTCTGAGCCAAACGTGATGATATGGCCCCGCGACGAGAGTCTATACCTTTTTTTGTTTGAGTCGCTGTCGCCTCCGGGACCTGAACCAGACGAACTGTCGCCCATCATCCGGGTCCACAGGGGCTTGAGACTCGGCAGGTTGACTGCGATGACGGCGCATTGAATCTCAAGTGCTGCAATGATAACCATCTTGCCGAGCACCCATGATGTATCTGGCGAGCGGAACAACTCAAACAAAGGTATAAGTCGGAAACAAGCAATGATGACGGAACTGCTGCCAAATGCTACGACGCCAATCACTCTAAGCTTGCGGCCTAGCGTCATTTGCAGGTGCCAGACTGTGTAGATAGGAAGAATGAGGATGTAGAAGTCTGCAAAGATGTTCTGTGTCGCTGTTTTTAGTACCATGTTATCTACATTTGGAAAGGGAAGAAGGACTTACGAGAACGGACGGCACGATAAGCATGGCGAGCCTGTTGATACAGACGGCATTTGGGTGCGTGCCTGGGTGGAGAATCTCATCGAACGGGACACACTGGAAACATGCCATGAGCCTGAATTTTGCGTTAACCAGACGTGAGTTATGTGTCAGCAGAAGGTGGACATACGTGTTTATGATCAGGATAGTACCGTTTATGGCGCCGCCAATGCAAATGGCGATACGAAAAGGTTTTCTGGTTGACAGGCGCAGGTAGAATAGGAGGAAAGCCGATTTGATTACCCAGTGTACTGAGTAGTACGCAACTTGTTCAATAAACAGCCACTATTTTTAGTTAGAACATTTCACCACTAATCTCATCTGAAGCTCGTACTTTGAGGATTTGAAGCTGCTGATGCGTGGTCAATGTTGCCATGCGTCTGTGTCTCCAGTCAGCAATTAGTCTGCGTTGAGCAAAGCAGGGGCAGTCATACAAGCCACATCCCCAGTACAGAAACATGTGCAGTATGACCTGTTGGCCAATGCTGAAGACCTGTAATTCTTGCCGTTAGCTGTGTCTCTGTCACAGGAGGACCCTACAAACCACGTACAAGAATTAGCACCGCGAAATGATCGTCCCATCCCCATAGGTGAAGAATGTAGCGTCGACAGTAAAAGCGAAGAAAGATGGAAATAGTACCAAATGCAAATGTAATGTAAGCAACAACATACGCCAGTGGTTGGAGGTTTGATAGTGCCATAGTCTTAAGATTGTGAGCTTTCAGACAGAAGTAGCCCACGACTCGAAGAGTGTGTATCGAGACACAGAATGGACGTCACAGACAAAGTTTATATTCACCAGAGCCCAATTGCAGGTTCTAAATTCATTCAGTCTTTGCTATGACGGTCGAGCCCTCGGGGAATGAAAGGGGCTTAGAAACCTCCTTGTCAGTGATCTGCCTTCTTCGATACCCGCGAACTCAGATCCATGAAATGCAAATGCATCAAAGCGTCCAGTAGTCTCAGGTTCTCGTACCAAGCCGTATGGCCGTTACGCGTTGCCCTCATTGGTGCTACGCACTGATATCGGAGTATTTGAGGAGCATACTCGAAACGGGATCTTCAGTATGCTGCCCAAAAACAGAGGTTCAACTTGACAGTTGACATGCATCAGCGTTTTTTGACGTCCACCAGGTTCTAGGATGTAGAGATTTGCGGCGTAATGGACGTACGCATTCGTAGGAACGATCTGCTGGGAACGGCTGTCATACAGGGAGACTTTCTAAGCCCCACTGTCTCGCTGGGATGTCTTATGCTGAGCCAGGCATAGCTCGATACAGTGTTTGCCCTTGGTGACTATTGTCTCCGAGCATCGATCGGAACTTTTTAAGCTGACCCCGCAGCAATTATTTTATGTCACCTGCGGCTTACCTGCGTATCCTTGCGCGGGTACAAACGCTACGCTTCCAGCCGTTGACAAGCCCTCAAAAACCCGAAATTGCTGACAAGCTCAACACCGTTTGCAAGGTTGAAACTGTTGGCATGCCTAAAACGGCCGACTCGGATCCGGATCCGGATAGACTTGAAGCGACGGGACGCAAACGACCACATGGAGATGTAAGAATTCTCAGTACCCACCAAACGATAAAATCCTCCATGTTGGAACCTGTATTTTGCCCGCCAATCAACAATAGGCGGCTAAACAGGTTTCTAGACGAGTGACATCGCTCGCTCGATCTTCGTACAATCTTGCATCTTTTTGAGTTTATTTGGGCGATATGAACGTTGTCTAGACCAAGATCATGATCGACGAGAAGTCGCGGACGAATTGCCGAGTTTGATACTGTTGTCCGGCTATTTGAGACGATATTGAGAAAGCATGTTGGGTAGACAACGGGACTTGGCATTGATGACGGGAAAGTTATAAATCAGCTCACATGCATCGGCGACTTCCCCGTCATTCCCGCCTCCCCGATCACTAAAGCTGCACCACAGTGTCGTAGCACAGAGCTGTGATAGGCATGATCTACTACTGCCCTCCGCAACTTCCACCCAGATCGGCAGCGGGGTTGGGACAGCCGTGTATACTTACTTACGCCAAGTGTCTGTCGAAGAGGTTACGCGTATCCTCCTCGGCATTTATGCGAACGGCTATTTGACTTTCTTGACCAAATGTTATGGAGATAGATGGCGATAAGAGCCCGGCCGGTGCGATAGGGGGCATGTACGTGATTTAAGTTGTTCCTAGGTATTAGTTATATACAAGTAAGTACTTCCAGTGGTCATGGCCTAGCTACTTCAAGTAGAGGTAGCAAATAGAAAGGCTATAATTACCTATATTATAGTACTAATCGAGGTGCTGCCGCTTCAGGCGATCCGACATGTCCGGGGTCCTGCTCCCTGCTTCAGTCGGTCCTTAACAAAACTTAGATACCCCGCAGGACTGTTCTCTGCCGGGGATGCGTGTGCGACAGTTGCATCATCTTTACCAAGAGGAACCTAGTCTGTCGAATCCGTGTAAGGATCCACCCTAGGCGTTTGCATATATGGAACATTGGTAGATATTGGTAAGTCTTACATGCGGGTGCAATGCTGCTCGTATTCAAGGTCGCACAGCGCTGCTCTTTCTTTTTAGTTATCAGGGAACGCAGCCCCAGACCATCAATCCTCAGAGCATTTCCAAAATCCCTTTGTTCCTCAGTCTTGTTAGCGTAGCCGCCCTTTGAGAGCTCTGGTAGCCGCAATGGAAGTAATTCAGGATGCTGCACATAATGTTGCCCAAGTAGATGCGTTTCAGGGTGCTTTGGCAGTAGCCCTATTCGGCGTCGTTTTCCATCTTTGTATTCTTCCCATCGAGTTCGAGCTCATCATGGTCCATTTCATAGCAGCCTCTATGGTCACCTTTTTCGGCATGATATATGTGTTCGGAATATTGAAGGCTCTGCTGTTCACCGCAAGCTTCAACACTGCATTGCTAACCACCATCACGATCTATCGATTAGTGTTCCACCGGTGCCGAAAATTCCCTGGGCCAGTTGCTGCTAAAGTGTCAAAGTTCCACGCAGCATGGCTCGCGGCAAAGAACGTCCAGTATTACAAGGATCTGGAGAAGATGCACAAGCAATATGGTGACTTTGTGCGCACTGGTGAGTAGTCGTGTACTCGAAAATTCAAGAATGGACGCTTGCTGATACGACCCCTAGGGCCGCGAGAGATTAGTGTTCTACGCAGCTCAGCAGTTCCGATCCTGTATGGACCCGGTTCGGAGTGCCTGAAGTCAACATGGTATGGCCAAACTGGAAATGATCACCGAAAATGTTCGATCCATATGACACGCGACTTCAATGCCCATCGTCTTCGCCGTCGTGCATGGGACCGTGGCTTCTCTATCAAAGGTTTGTACAGGCCCACGAGGTATAGTGGTTTGTGCTGACGTTGAATAGCACTGAACACATACGAGCCACGTATCAAAGCCAAGGCAGACTTATTCAAGAGCCAGCTAGCCAACAAAGGAGAGGCATCCATGGATGCCTCAGCCTGGTCAATGTTCTTCAGTTTCGATGTTATGGGCGATGTTGGCTTTGGAAAAGACTTCAACAACCTCAAAAGTGGTGTCGAACATGTTGCCATCAGAGGCGTACATGAACACATGACCATGTTGGGGATAATGAGCCCCGTACCGTGGTTGTTGTATATCTTGAGTTCAATACCTGGAGCGACGGCGGGTTATATCGATTTCTTCTCCTTTTGTGCAGGTCAAATTAGGGAAAAAAATCAGGTACGTTTCTCATAGCTGTACTGTGTGGAGCTGGTGGATTGATAAACTGTAGACTTGGGATAGCGAAAAGTACCCGCAAGATGTGGTATCTTGGTTGCTGAAAGCCATCAGGGAAAAGGATGCTACAGCGCCCCAAAGCGCAGCCGCACTCGAGGATGATTCAAGAGTGATGATCATTGCCGGCAGGTAAGAAATTCTCAGTCAAAAAAATGACAGCAGCAGCTGACGCAATAGTAGTGAGACGACTGCCACCACACTTGCAGGAGCTCTCTTCTTCCTCGCCAAGTATCCCGAGAAACAGAAAAAACTTCAACAACTCCTTGACCAGACAATGCCAAGCGGATACAACGAGTGGTCATATGAAAAAGTAAAATCGGTTTCCTATATCGACGACTTCATCAGTGAGACACTGCGACTTCGACCTGCGTTGTTGACTGGCGGAGCGCGAGAAACACCGGCAAAGGGCATTATGGTAGACAGTACATTTATTCCTGGCAAGACAAACGTTGTCATACCAATATCGCTTATTCAAAGGGATCCCAGATGGTGGCAGCAGGCCGAAGACTTTATTCCCGAGCGGTTCGGCGAAAAGAGGGCGGAGATGGAAACTGACAAAGCACCATACCTACCTTTTTCTTTGGGTGAGTGCCTCGATGCAATGATGACAGTGTTCTAGAAGCCGGTCAACTAACACACCCAAAGGTGCGTACAGCTGCCCCGGAAGGAACCTGGCTCAGATGAGCTTGCGCATCTCGCTTTCCATGGTTGCGCAGAATTTCGACGTGTCGTTTGCACTCGGCGAGACAGGAGAAGCTTTCGAAAATGAGATGTTGGATACGTTTACTGTAACACTGCCACCCCTTCAATTACGGTTCACTCCGCGGAAGAAGGCTTGAATATGCGGGGAGTGCATATAGGTTCCGAACATTTCTTGCGGACGTACTCAGCTTAGGGGATATTAACGTGATTAGACGGTTGAGTCGAGTGAAAATTCCTGCTAATTGAAGCAATTCATGTGCATCTTGTGATTGCTCTGCAGATGAGTACAGGGAGCACGAGAGCTCAAGAGGCGGTCAGAGGTGACTACGGGCTCCGAGGAGTTTCTGGATTTAACTTTTGAGCGGTTGCGACAAACAGATGCCGACAAGGCCACTGTATATGTATGTACACATGTACATGTGGGGATGCTTCATTAGCTTGTACAATTATTCAACATGTGTTTTCAAGAGCAAATTTCATGCTGGGCTGCAGTGTAATGAGTGGCCATGATCAGATGTGCATCGGTGCGTACTGGTATATGTATAGCAATAACGGTTGACCGTTGATCGTGGACTTGCTCTGCAAGCCGTTGCGCACACTGGGCGGTGGGTAAGCCAGATACCGCACACCCTCAGAGACAGGACGTTGGCCTTGTGACGATGCGGACATGGATGGGGTCGCATCAAGCTGCAAGATCGACGCGGGATGACTTCGACGTGCGACGGCCCGCTCTGCACCACACTCGCCACAGTGGAACGCGTCAGAATTTTGACATGTGACAGCAGTGAGAGCAACAGTGGAGATGGCAATAAGGGATGAGAAGGCAACAGGACAGTGACATCGTGGGGTCTTGGTCGCAAGCAGCGGCTAGGCAAGAGGACAAGTGTTGAGGGTCCGTTGACGATGCTCATGCGCCGCTGGAGGCATAGTGTCAGTGCATTCAATATGGATCCAGTACACGGGCGGCAGAAGTGCACCGGGGTCCTGGAAGCCATTGGCTGTGATAGGCCAAGGAGCCGATGGTTCTCCGTGCATGGCGGCTAGCCGTGAGTCGAGCTGCGAGCTTGTGGCTGCACGAACGGTCGCGTGGCCCAAGAGTCGGTCGCATCCAAGGGTGGCCAGGTCGTAATTATGCAGGGCGCAAAGCATGGTTGTCGCGGGCCTGAATTTAAGGGAGTTGGAGGACAGTTGAGGACAACGAGGAGGATGACAGCGACGAAGCTGCGTGCTGAACTGTCACCACTCTGGCTAATGTACCCATGTCCATTGCCCAGCCACTGCCACGCCCCTGGCCCATAGCAGCATGTAGGCATAATGGCCCTTGGCAGTCAATTTCCCGTGCGAAGCGCTGGGTGCATGAAGCGGCGGAGGGCGTGATTGGGTGCATGGCTGATGAACGGCCTCACTCTTTGAGATGGGCAGCGTGGAGAAGAATTGAATTTGGGTCTGGCCATGGACTCAACTAGAGCAATTGCAGACTAGGGGCGAATGGGGGAGGCAAAGGCCGCGAGCAGTGGGCCCCCCGTGAAGAGAGACCCTGGTCGTGGTTGGCTGCTCGGGTGTTGGAGCATGAGCTGGGCGGCTCAGCCATGAGCGCAATGGGAAAAGCAAATAGGGCGATAAACTGCAGCCAGCCGAGGGGTGGCACAAAGGGCAGCAGGTTAACAGGCGAGCGAGGGCGTGGGAGTGAATTGGCGGTTGCTGTGGAGCTTTGGCGCTGATGACGGTGAAAGACGGCGTCCTCATTTCCGCCCGCGTTAGTGTTAGCGAACCAGCCTCATCCCAAGTAGCGGATCCAAGCTCTCCATCGCCCTTTCCCTCCTCGAACGCCCTCGACGAGATAGCGACTTCCCCAGCTGCGCGACGACCGTGACTGCGCCTTCCATCTCGAGCCTTAACGAGCTGATCGAGCAGTTGCGACCGGCCCCCGTTGTTGCCACGAGCAAGCAGCGGCCCACGACAGCGACGACAGCGAGAGCGCACCCCAGGCCGCCCTCAGCTACGTACGTCCGTCTCTCCCAACCACGCACGAGGTCCTCCCCCCCACACACGACACGACGACGCTCCAGGCACCTCTCGCTCCGCTCTCGCCCTCCTCTCCTTCCCGTCCCTCTCTCCATCTCTACCCTCCCCTTTGGCCCCCCGCGCGCCCCCTCTGCCTGAGGCTGTCGACGCGCTGAAAACCATGAGCGCCGAACCCGCGCAGCCCTCTGCTGACGCATCCGCCGCCAACGGTACGTTCTTGACCTGGCCCAGGGCTCACACCGCCCAATCTCCCTCGGACGCGACCGCTAACCTTGACCAAGCTGCCATCGCCTCGAATTCCCTGCTCAGCGTGCCCCAGTCCGGCCCCCAGTCCAGCGACAACCACACGCCCAACACCGGCCTCAGCGGCGCAACCACTGCAGCAGACGCTGAGAGCATAGGACGCGGCTCCAAGCGAAGCCTCATGGGCAAACGACGAGCCGGCAGCACGGCAAGCAGCAAGCGCTCTCAGTCACGTGCCGCCCCATCAGAGAAGACCGAGCAGCCGCCCCCGCTGCCCGCGATGGCCGACCGCCCTGCATCGACGAGGAGTAAGACGCGCAAGGGCGGCTTGCTGTCGTGCCTGCCTTGCTTTGCACCCAAGGAGTCTCGCCTCGCCGGCGACTCGGCCCCTACGGAGAATGTCAAGCAGGCCCAGAAGGTGCCTGCGGGGCGTACATCGCAGTCGACGCCCGTCAAAAAGCAGGAGCCGACCATCGCCGAGTCTAGTAAAACCGACTCCAAGGAACCCTTCGACGAAAAGACTGGAACTGAGACATTGGGTTCGAGTCTTGGCGACAAGCCCAGTCAAGGCGACGGGACAACCGAGCAGCCGTCAGTCGAGGATAGTCCCCAGGTGGTGACGAGAAGCCCATCTCAGAGACAGCAAACGGAAGCAACCTCGCCTCCTCAGCCCGGCATATTACAAACTGGTCATCCTCAGATAAGCATCACCAACCCCACGCCCGCCGCCACACCAGTCTTGCCCCGCCCGTCCGCCGAACAGCAGCGTATAATAGAAGACCAGACCGAAGAGCAGAAGCAGATTGACAGCGACATTGAAATGCGAGATGTGCCGCTTGCACCTAACGATGTTCCGCACGAGGCCGACGCAGCCGACGCTGACGCTGAACCCGAACATCCCAAGGTCGACTTGCCTCCCCCACCACCACTAGCTGAGAGACAGGTGGCTGTGCAGGAGCAGGTTGCGGATGCGGGTGAGGCGCCAGAGGAGCAAAAGTACCTTTTGGGACCCATTGCACCCAGGTTCCAGGGGAAAAAGTGTTTAGTTCTCGATCTCGACGAGACTCTGGTCCACAGCAGCTTCAAGGTATGTTGTCATGATCACGGTATTTGCTCCTATTTATTTACTGATTTGATGTAGATTCTGCACCAAGCAGACTTCACAATTCCCGTGGAGATTGAAGGCCAATACCACAATGTTTATGTCATAAAGCGACCGGGCGTGGACCAATTCATGAAGCGAGTGGGCGAACTATACGAAGTGGTGGTTTTTACAGCATCTGTTTCCAAAGTACGTGGCTGCATTGTTTGTTCCGGCAATTCCGCTAACAAGAGTAGTATGGTGATCCCCTCCTTGATCAGCTCGACATCCACGGCGTTGTTCACCACCGACTTTTCCGCGAAAGCTGCTACAACCACCAGGGCAACTATGTAAAGGTGAGAATATGAGCCCAAAGTCAGGTCCCAATCAAACGCTAATGCCTGTGCGCAGGATCTCTCGCAGATTGGCCGCGACCTCAAGGATACCATTATTATTGACAACTCGCCCACTTCCTACATCTTCCATCCGCAACACGCCGTCCCCATCAGCAGCTGGTTCTCTGACGCACACGACAACGAACTCCTCGACTTGATACCGGTGCTTGAGGATCTCGCTGGTCAGCAAGTCAGCGACGTCAGTCTGGTGCTTGACGTGGCTTTGTAAGCATGCTCGAGACGATCATTACGAAAGAGGATACCCTTTGCGCATACCCTTCTCATCGCGCCGACATAATCACTTTACTTCGGGCGCAAACCGTAGGAAGCAACACCCCTACCTATTCCACTCTGTACCTTGTAATCAGCTTTTAATCTGCATAAAAAGCGGCTCAGTGCGTGACGGCTGTACAAGCTGCCGTGCAAGACCGTGCTAGAGTGTCACATTGCACGCCCCATTTTTTCCACCACCGCACGCGCATGTTCTGGGGCGATACATCTCGACCACACCATTTCCAGCCATTGACACTAGGCTGGCGTACACTACCTCGACTTTTGCGCACAAAAAACAGGAGGACCGGCGCACAACGGCGTCCCTTTGGCTTCAAGAGCCACGAAAATCCACAGTAATATTGGCACATACCCCCCCTTTTTTTCCAGCATATGCGACGCCTGGCCTCTTTGAGGTCTTGTAGTATCTACTATCAGTACCATCTCCTTTGTACGTTTTGTGTTATTCTTTTCTTGGTTCTGCATTGCTGGCGGGAACAGGCAAGGTCTATTCATCCCCACGACTGGAGCGTGCTTTGATGCCCCTCGTAACTCTCAGCTTTTGTTTTTCCTCCTGTTTTTGTATGGCGAGGCTGAAGTGCAAGGTGCCTGCAGACGCATCCAGATGCCAGTAGGGGCCGTAGAAGTTCAGATAGTCAACAATACCCCTTCTATTTGTCAACCCAGAAATTGCCTGCCGCAGCATTGCGCCATGTTTATCGTGAACCATGTGAGAGCTAGGGCTTGCACATGCAATGATGACGTTGGATGCTGGATGGCACCCTAGGTTTGGCATTCACATGCTGCCCGCCGCCGTTGGAGCGTGTGCACAGCCACTCATCACGCGTCCCGCCAAAAGTGACACACGATGCTACACCTACTAGTTGAATGTACCTACACCTAGCCTAAAGACGATATTGTAGTAGCAGCTTTGTCGCCACACTGACGAGGTCCGGAGCGGGAGGCTTTTCGGGTATTTAGTCCGTCACAAAACACGACAGAGTAGGTTTGGCCTCGTTTGTTTGCTGCTCTGCTCCACCGCGGCTGCGTCGTCGCTTGGCCTACTCGTCGCTGTGCCCAGTCCCTCTTCCTCTTCTCCAATATACCACTCTCAGTCTTGGTGGTGCATGGCTTGGTGATACAACGCCCACACTCGTCTTCCTGTCTGTATCTTGTTACCTTCCTCTCGCCATGGAAAAATACAGCCAATTTCGCGACAAAGGTGCGTCTACAGAATCCACGCACTCGAACGTCAACACTACCACTACTACCCAATTCTCCTCCAAGTAGTTCTTGTTGCTCTAGCGGCAGACATTAATTCCAGATTTACCTGCTCACACTTCGGCACAGGCACTGCAATTGCGCCTTTCCTCCCCGTGCCACCCCCGCCGGTCGGCATCCTCTGGCATCCGATATACCTCTTCCTCTTCTGCGTCCGCACGCCTTTCGTCATTGCCTTTTCACTTTTGTACTTCTTTGGCCTCGAGTTCACACCTGTGGGCAGAAGGCTGAAATATGTGGTACTGTGGCTGATGCTAGGAATTCTGGGAGTGTGGTGGGTGGACTTGCAGGTTGATGGGGTCAAGAGAGGGTACGTTCACTTCTGTGCAAAGGATTGAAGTTTACAGGAAGGCCTCATAGTTTCGGGGACATTTGAGCTGACAAACATGGCAGACAACTAAACTCAGCCAAAAACCATCTGCCTAAGGCTGGCACCATTGTCGCTTCATCCTTTACTTCGCCTCTCGACCCGCTCTACCTTGCGGGCATCTTCCAGCCAATCTTCACAAAGTCCTATCCGCACCTCCGCAAGGTCGAGCGCATAACCCTTTTCCGCGCCATCTTGCTTGCCTTCTCGCCGCCTTCCTTGAGTCCACACGATCCGTCCAAGCTCGTCACGCTCAAACAACTCATTAGCGAAAACCCCGACAGGATCATATGTGTCTTCCCAGAGACTACTACAACAAACGGAAGGGGCATTATACCGCTGTGTCCTAGTCTGCTAAGCGCCGATGGTAAAACCAAAATCTATCCTGTCAACCTCAGGTACACACCGCAGGATGTGACCACCCCTGTTCCTGGTGGTTATTTCTCTTGGTTCTGGCGTCTTCTCAGCAAGCCATCGCACCAAATGCGTGTCCGTATCGCCTCGCGTGTGTATAATAGCACAAATCAAGACTCTCCAGCAAAAGCAACATCGGATTTGCATAAGAGCAAGGCAACGGCTAGTGGCTATGACGCAAACATTTTTGAACACCCCGATTTCAAAGACGGATTCATTGGGACAAATGGCGGGGTTGGAGATGGCATGGATGTTGATGCTGGTGGTGCCGATAACGGCCATGAAATCAGTCCTGAAGAACAAAAGGTGCTCGAGCGGGTTGCTGAGGATCTTGCGCGCTTAGGTAGAGTAAAGAGGGTGGGTCTAGGTGTTGAAACGAAGGTTGAGTTTCTGAAGGTGTGGGGTAGTCGAAGGAGATGAAGAGACCAGTCATCACCTGGTGAACGGGTAATTTATTCTAAATATCCGATGTATAGTGATATGTGGATTAGATCGAGCTTGGTAGCGTTGTACTTGCACATCACAGTTCTAATATCATCAACATGTTAGTATTTTAGTATTATGTCCTTCGGCGATGCTTGCGCTGTTGAAGCTTCACCAGAACGCCAAGGATTGTCTTAAATTTTGAAGTCGTGGCAGCGATAGGGATAGGTATGAGACAAGAGGTGGGGCGATGCTTGCTTTGAGATTCACAGCCGATAGTCAGACATATCTGAATACTAACTGTCTGGTGAAACGACGGCATTCGTCATCGTGCTGGACCCTTGCTTAGGCAGAGTTTAGCTAGTGACCTAGCCACCTACGAAGTAAGTACATTACTTGCATACTCAACTCCACACTAGGAACACCGCCTTCCAGAACATACCGTTATTGCTCAAAATCTCAGCCTTTGTTGCCAACACTCGACTCGCACCATACAACTAACGTCGCCCTCTCTTCCTCTCTACGTCCAGTGTATGATGGCTGAGCCAAATTCTGCCCCGCATGCCGAAAGCGACCCCGCAACCACGGCCAACGCGAAGGAGACGCATGATCAGGACACGGATGAGCAGAAACCGCGAGATAGTAACGGCTGGGACGGAAAGCTACGAGTAGACAGGATGACGCTCACCGACGAGCCAAGAGATCCACACGCGCAAATATTGAGTGATCCAGAGGTATCAGATGATGAAGGACCCCCGCCAGAACAGCTGGCTGCAGACGAAGACCTGTTGGACGATGTGCCAGACGATGAAGAAGAGATCGAGCTAGTGCACTGCAAGGTTTCGGATATGTCGTCATTGCGACTAGAGAGGTTCAAGCAGATGAAGGTATGTCGCTCTTGGGGTGGGACACGAACGAGACGGTCTAACATCGCAGCGTCTTTGCCTTCGCCAAAACCGAATAGAAAGTATTGCGATACCAGAAGAACTCGCATCAAGCCTTACAGAAGTCGACCTTTATGATAACCTTATTGCGCACATCAAGGGCCTCGATGCCTTTACTGAACTCACGTCGCTCGACCTGTCCTTCAACAAGATCAAGCACATTAAGCGGCTAAACCACATGACGAAGCTCAAGGATCTATATTTTGTACAGAACAAGATTGGCACCATAGAGAACTTGGAAGGGCTCACCAATTTGCGACAGATTGAGCTGGGTGCAAACAGGGTACGGGAGATTCAGGGTTTGGAGACACTGACTGGACTGGAAGAGTTGTGGTTGGGAAAAAACAAGATTACCGAGATCAAGGGCTTGGATAC
The DNA here is from genome assembly GCF_000338995.1 of Bipolaris sorokiniana ND90Pr. NCBI lineage: Eukaryota > Fungi > Ascomycota > Dothideomycetes > Pleosporales > Pleosporaceae > Bipolaris > Bipolaris sorokiniana. Next base: position 1,538,016 of record NW_006911902.1, on the reverse strand, counting down.
GCTTACGAACCTCAAGATTTTGAGCATACAGTCGAATCGGCTGCGGTCTATTACAGGGTTGGAGAAGCTCGTCAACTTGGAAGAATTGCACATCTCGCACAATCTTCTTACAGAAGTATCGGGGCTAGAGAACAACGTCAATCTCAATGTCATTGACATCAGCGCGAATCCCATTGAGCACCTTGGAGGACTCAAGAGTCTGAAGCACCTTACCGAGTTTTGGGCAAGCAACTGCAAACTGAGCGACTTTGGTGAGATTGAACGAGAGCTGAGAGACAAGGAGGAATTGGAAACGGTGTATTTCGAGGGAAACCCTCTGCAACGGGCGCAGCCAGCCTTGTACAGGAACAAGATCCGACTTGCGCTACCACAGGTTGTGCAGATTGATGCCAGTAAGTTTTGCTCGTTCCGTGTGTTTCTAGGACTCTAGACGACTAACATTATAAAAGCGTTTGTGAAGCAGGTATAGCATACTCCAAGGCGGCAGCGTAGACGACTCTGGGTTTCTATGGTCATGCAGGCGTATTTACTTGGACGGGCTGTTCTTCCGCACGCAAAGTACATAGATGGTAGGCATATCATGGACATTGGCATTAGCACGGCGCGTTGGCGTTGGGCAAAATTATTTGATAGCGTACATAGTATACGGTGGGGATACCCAATGAATGAGCGAACGGATGAATGGATGATTGAGCCTGGTTGCCCTGCCGAACGTCATGCAGGCTCGCTGGTTGTACAGTTTGACAGAGAGTACCGGCGCTAAAGCCGAGGCGGGTCTAGCGTGTGTTTACGGGGAAGGTGGGTCGCGCCTTCTATGTTTACCGTCCGAGCGCAACCCAAACACTGGATATCACACTCCCGCAACATCACCGCAACATCACTGCAACCGCCTCTGGACGCGCCAGTGCTGTTGACCGCGACGGAGCATGCTTTGTTAATATCCTTCTTTCGTTGGACTTTGCCACGCATCACACTATGGAGACCGCCAACGAGAACGCTGTGGGTATCCCTAGAGCCATCCCCTGGCCCGTTCATGTCTAATCTAACGCATTCTAAGGGTAGCACCAAACGCTCAGGAATCAAGCCGCCATCGACATTCTCCCACATCCCATCTTCACCCACTCGCGCCCTTGGTGAATTGCACGAGTCCACTACCAACGTGCGCAGCGCAATGCCCATACCTACCGCAAAGCACAAGCCCTCTGGCTGTACTCTACCCCTCGCCACACCCCCCAGAGGCACACCCTTTGCTGACCACCACAGTACCCGAGCCGGCCTTCAAGCAACGGAGGACACTGGCTGAGCAAGCCCCCGAGCCCGCCTCGCGAAGGCTACCCGCACCCTCCAAGATCGCCAATGGTGTCAAGTCCGCTGTCGCTCGCAGCATGGCGGCCTCGACCTCGCGCGCAATGCCCAAATCGACAGTCAAGAACACATCCGTATCTGCCTACGCAAGCAGCGTCGGCGCTGTTCCCAGACCCGCCCCAACCACGAGGCCGAAATCGGCCTATGGCCAAAGTACACACATTAGGAGCAAGTCCTACCACCAGGGATCTCGCCCTGCGACGTCAATGATGAATCGACCAGATGATGACGACAGTGAACAAGCAGAGCGCAAAGGTGTGCAACAATTTCTTATCTCTTCAAGCCCATTCGCCCATGTCACAGTATCTAGAGGGATTTTTTCAGTCCCTAAGCAGCGCACAACTTCCCTATATGATTTCCAAGTACAGTCTGTTCGTGTGCCAGAGTCCCGAACAGTCTCTTCTCCACCCACCTTTCGCCCCGTCACTCCGGTCATTGAAGAGCCCGTCGTGACCGACTGCGATGACATCTGCACTGAACTTGGAGCGCTCAATCTAGTCGCATCCAAGGCAGAGAGGCATGAAAGTCGGACCGGACGCGGAATGGCTTCTGACAACGGATCGAGCTCCTTTCTTAAGCCAAAACTTCCTTTATCACAACTCCCTCAGCCAGTGCAGACACCTGTGCAGCGGCGACAGCAGCAGCAACAGATAGATCAATCACCCTACCGGCCCATGTCAATCACACCGAGGCGATTACAACCAGCGCCATTTTTAAACCGTTTTACTAACGATCGTTGTCCAGATTTCTACAATGAGCGAATGGAGGCTATGGAACGTGACTTCCGCTCCTTCAAGGAGAAAATGGAGATGGATGTGCGACAAGCCACTGACTACAAGGAATCAATCCAGCAGCTCCAAGGCCGAGTCACCGAGCTCGAAACCATCCGCGCGCGCCTGGAGATTGTGAACAAGGGGCTCGAGACAGAACTCAACGATAGCCGTACCAGTCTCAAATCAGTCAAGATGGAACTGGAAATGGCCCAGCAGAAACACACATATGAAGTTGATGACGTACGACGGAGGTTGCGCAACGAAGTTGAAGACTTGGAATCGCGACACCGAAAAGACACAGACCGGTTGGAACGGGAACGAGACGAGGTAGAGAGAAAGACACGCATGGAATTCGAGGCACGGATCGACAAGTTATTGAAAGAGCACGAGGAGGAGATTCAAGTGTTGCGCAAGAAGCTCGACTCGGACTCTGAAGCGGAGCGGAGCAGGCGCGCACAAGAGGCCCAAAAGATTGAGGAAGAGTATGCTTCCAAACTCCGAGCTGCCGCTCTAGATGCAGATGTCAAGCAACGCGAAGCACAGCTCCTGCAAGGCGAGCTCACCAACGTCAAGTCAGAACTCGATCGCGAAAGAACCCTCAAGACTGGCCTCCAGAACCAACTAACAGAAGCAACAACACACAATCTTACGCTGGAGGCAGCGAACAAGGCTATGAAAGAGAAGATTAACTTTCTCGAGTCTGACAGTCAGGCGCAGTCGTCTGCCTTCAACGACCTTCACAAGAGAATGCAAGATGCCATTGAGGCTGCGGAAAGAGCACACGACAAACTCCGACAAGAAGAGACATTGCGCCGGAAGCTCTTCAACCAAGTCCAGGAGCTCAAGGGCAACATCCGGGTTATGTGCCGTGTGCGGCCAGCGCATGCTACCGAGAGGGACCCGGCGCAGATTTCCTTCCCCGATAACGACACCGACAGCAAGGAAGTTGCCATCACCGGTCCAAGCAAGCAGAGCGCAACTGGCAAGGACATTACTGCCTCATACTCGTACTCGTTTGATCGTGTGTTCGGACCGATGTCCCAGAACGGAGAGGTTTTCGAGGAGATTAGCCAGCTTGTACAGAGCGCTCTCGATGGCTACAACGTGTGCATCTTCTGTTACGGTCAGACTGGATCTGGAAAGACACACACCATGTCATCAGCTGATGGTATGATCCCGCGTGCCACCGCTCAGATTTGGGATGAAGCGCAGCGGCTGCAAGAAAAAGGCTGGCGATACACAATGGAGGGTTCGTTCATCGAAGTCTACAACGAAACGTACAATGACCTGCTTGGTCGGTCAGAAGACCTGGATAAGAAAAAGGTCGAAGTTCGACACGACCCTGTGAAGAAGCAGACTAACCTGGACAACGCCGTGAGTGTGATGTTGGATGGCCCTGGCCGTGTCGAGGAGATTCTTGAAACGGCCAGCAAGAACAGGACTGTGGCTGCTACAAAAGCCAATATGCGATCGAGCCGAAGTCACTCGGTCTTCATTCTGAGGCTCGTTGGCACCAACGAGATTACGGGTGAACGGAGCGAGGGAACACTCAACCTAGTCGACCTTGCAGGATCTGAGCGACTCGAGCACTCCAAGGTCGAAGGCGCACGCCTAAAAGAAACACAGAACATCAACAAGAGTCTGAGCTGTCTGGGCGACGTAATCAACGCTCTCGGCTCAGCAAAAGAAGGCGGTCACATTCCGTACAGAAACTCAAAGGTATGTGTGGGAGATTATATTATTTACGTTGCAATCTTTTTTTTTTGGTACTGACGCTAACGAACTACCTCAGCTTACCTATCTCCTCCAATACTCGCTCGGCGGCAACTCCAAGACTCTCATGTTTGTCATGGTTAGCCCGCTCCAGGCACATCTGCAGGAAACGATTACCAGTCTCAAGTTTGCGACAAAGGTGCACAATACGCATATTGGTACTGCGAAGAAGCAGACTAAGACTTCGTGAGAGAGAGGCTCTTGATGAATTTGTCCCTTTTTTGGTTTTTGGTTTTTTTTGGGCGTGTGAACAATGGGCTGGAGTAATGGAGATTTCCCCCACTTTTGGGTCGGGTTGGGTTTGGGATGAAATGACAACGCGTGGAAAGCAGGGTGGTTTTATACACATATTTTCCCATGTCTTCTTGGCTTTGCTGACTGGCTGGCTGTTTACTTACTAGCTTTCAAGTTGGCCAAGTAAACGCAGAGCGACTTTTGAAGTGTTCAGGTCGTTGTAGGGGTTCTTTTTTCTCTCTCGTTATTTCTTCATCTTTTTCTTGTTTAACTTTACCCTATTCAGAGTTTGTTTTTTTCCATTTTCTGGCTTTCTTTTATAACAAAAGTCCTTGGCTGGACACTACTTGCAATGTACATAAGTAGTGGCAGTTCATGGGCGAGTCTGCAGAGTAGAATGACGCTTGTTTTTTTGATTGTTTTGTATTTGATGTGTCTCTTTTGCAAGTTGTTCGATACCCTTTACTTGTATTCAAGACATGTCACCGACCATTGTTCAACCGAAATATAGACAAAGAGGTATGAATCAAAAGAGATGAAGTGTATACATATAACTCAATCAAGACCATGGCGCTAACCCAGACACCTTGCTAGCAAAAGCCCGGTTTCGACAAACGGGCCAAAAACGAACAAATTAAGTACGCATACACAAGAGCAGTCTCGCTTGATCATCATACAAACTCCTGCTTTTGCCCTGTCCATGCTTGCTCTCTCTCCCCCTCCTTCCTTAATCAGACAGATGCCACAGCGATACGCACGCTCCTTCAACTGCATCTATCCAAACAATGACATCTTCCACGCCGAACCAATGTGCTGACTAGATACAGGTAATCCTTGCTAAGCACTACTACTAGTAATCGTTGAGGCTAATCACCCAAGGTTTCGCATCTTGAAATCAAGATCGAGCTTCCTCAAGCTCGAGCTCGAGCTGCCGGATACGCTCGTCCTTTTCGCGATCAGAAGGCTCAAAGCTGGTAACCTTTGCCTTGAGCTGGGCGACTTCTCGCAGCAGAATGGCAATCTGGTCAGATTGGTCTGACATGACCTTGTTTTGCTGCTCGAGTTGAGACTTGATGTCGCCTAGTGCGTCGCGGAGAGCAGACGCAGGGCCACCAGAGCTAGTCGCTGCGGCAGAAGTGGATGCAGCTGCAGGTGCGGCAGAGGGGCTAGCCGTTGTCGCAGACTTGGATTGAGTGGGGGTAGCAGTCTGACTGGAAGATGGTCTTGCCGGTTCAGGTTCCTTGGTCATGACAGGACCCCTAGTCTTTTCTTCTTGACGCGCAGCAGTAAAGTTACGGCGGTCTGCGGGCTTGGGAATCTCCTCGAAGCTGGATGCGCTCTCATCGTCGGAAACATTATCCTTGTCTGCGTACTTGGAAGCAGCAGAGGCCATGGAATCCTTGTTGTCCCTCGTCGAAGGTGGGGGCCCGCGGGAGGCTAGCGGCGCATGTGTGGGCTCGGGCGTGGCCTTGGGTTGCTCCGTCTTGACAGGCGCGGGATCGGCAGTTGTCGGCCTGGAAGGCTTGTAGTCGCTCTGCACTTCCTTGGGCGCATCACCCTCGTAAACGCTCTCGAGCGAAATCTTAGGGGGCATTGCCGTCTTGCCGCTGAACCATTCCTTGGCAGAAACGCCGGGCTTGAGGCCGTTGGTGGGTGGGTAGATGTCGCTCTGGAACATTTCTGATCGGCGGGGCACGATGAAGGATACGGGCTCGACGTAGGAATCGTTGACCGTCTTGAAGCAGCGAAGGACTTCGTTCTCGTGCAGGTTGATACCGCGCTTGGGAAGGAAGGCAATACCACGCTGGGGCTCGCCAGACTTGTACTCTGAGAGGTACTCAAACTTATCATTTTCGTATTCGTAGTAACGAATGTTGCCGTCACTGTCATGGTCAGCGGAAAAGTCAAAGAACGGTTGGAATACACATACCCCTTGCCAGCAAGGTACAAGCACTGGGTACCGTCATCCCAGAAAGGCATGCAGACACCAGAAATGGAGTCGAGAATCTGGAAGCCGCCAATGGGCTCAGAGGGGTTGCGCGGGTCCCAAAGACCAAGTTGACGGTCACTCATCTTGGAGAAACCAGTGGTTGCAATGCGGTCCGTCTCGCCCATCCATACAGCGCGGCTGTTCTTGGCGCCAGGGTGTCCGGGAACCTCCTGTGCAGGCCTTTCCTGACGCACATCCCACACGCGCAACTTCTTGTCTCGGCTGGTGGTGACGAGGAGCGATCCATCGGCGCTCCAGGACAGCGACTGGACAATGTCGTTGTGCCTGAGCGAGAGCTGGGGCGCGCCAGCCTCGACATCCCAGAGTTTGACAGTGAAGTCACCAGAGGCACTGGCGAGGACATTCTCAGCGGCGGTGTTGAAGAGAACATGGCCGACTTTCCTAAACAGGGGGTTAGGGCGTAGCTTTGAACGGAAGCGCTCAGTCGCACCTCATGTGGCCACTCAGCCTGGCAACAGGAGCAACATCAGCGGGCTCCTCAGCGTCGGTGTGCAGTGTAAAGCCCTCAGGCACCTTCCAGATGAAGACCTTGCCGTCGTCCGAGGCTGAGGAGATGAGCGAGTCATTGAAGGGAGACCTGTGGACGGTCAGTGCTGTGCATGACGATTCTTGTCTCGGACACGGTCGTACCAGTCGGTGTCGAGGACAGCGGCTGTGTGTCCGCGGAAGAGAGGCAGTTGGTCGGGAGCTCTGCCGCGCTCGTTGATGGGGATGACGGCAAAGGCACCGCCGCCGCTGGCCTCCCAGTTGACTGAGATGTATTCGGGGTTTGCCTAGAGGGCGTCAGAAGGCGTGTCGTTGTGGTCGCGTGGACATGTAGTGGGCTGACCTTGATCAGGTTGGTGTCCCAGGCATTCTTTGTGATGCGCAGATTATCATAGCATTGTTCCTGTGGAAGGGTCAGCATATATGTACATGAATATTGGGTGTTATAGCCAATGTACCTTCTTGGTGCCCTTGCCAAAGACATGGCCTGCATAGCTGTTGTTAGCATAACAAGCTGAGCTGGAGCTGGGCATCAACACTGACGGTACTTTGAGGCGCGCACGAATCGGCCTGCCATTGCGAAATGTTGGGGCCGGGGAGGTGGTGGTGGTAAGAATGAGGGACTCTCGGGCCTCGGGGTGGTTGAGTGAGCAGAAGAGGCGCTTTGCTTGAGAGGGGGAGAGGGAGGATGCAGGGCAGTGCAGTGAATGGGCTGGCGAGCGCGTGTTTCGCCCTGGAACGCAGTCGCCCGTCGTCAGCGTCTTGGCGGGTGGACCCTCATCATCCCTGGTCGCTCTACTTGTCCACCTCCACCGCGCTGCAGCCACCCCATGCAGCCAACGGTCGCTTCGCCCGCTGCCAACTGCATGTTCGCAGCATGATCCCCAGCTAGTCGGGCCCTGCTATACCCTCTGCCCTACCCAGGCTGTTTCGTTTGGCCGTCTGATGCCATGTGCCGGGTGTGACCCTGACTATCTTTGTTCTCGATGGGCTCCGGTCTGGCGTGTTCGAACATGCACACACCAGCAGCCGAGTCTTTGGGTTGATGCATGTGCTTCGACCAAGAGTTTGCATGCACTCGAGTGTGCAAAACAAATTCCTATCCATCAGCGTGCAGCCAGGGTGGAATCAACTTGGCGTCCACTGTGTATACAACACGACTGGACTTGTCTCATCTGGTACACCGCATATAGCATTCAGTGGCCCATATGGTTCGAGTACAGCTGCTACTTGAAGGATGTTGCACCTTTTACTGTCAAAAACCAAGGTTTGATTTCGTCAGTGTCTGTTGATGCAAACTGACCAGAATTGGCTATACATTTGAAGTATTCATCCAAATCCGTATCAGGGATTTCGGAGAGCTCTGGTCATTTGTTTACCGCCATTGACTCTAACATGTATAAAGATTAACAGAAGACCCCAGATTGATTATTGGCGAGCATGAAGATAAGACGACCGGTAAAGATTTCAGCCTCGCGTAGACAACTGACCAAATAGACGGAGAGTGTCAAGGGCCTTGATGCGGAAGCATGGGAATCAGAGGACTGCCCTAAATGGTTAGAGCGTTGGGCTAACACCTCCCTAGTCAGTGTAGCTTGGCAGGTACACAGTACATGCCTACACTACATCATACTTGGGTACGTATGTAGACAGCATCTGCCCATTCTGGTCAAGAAGCTCGAGATTTGGCTGGTGGCAGCCATGAATTACACACACGGGTATTCAATTTAAAAATTACTCCCGGTGGCATTGCAGAGGCGCAAATACAGCCAGCGTGTTATTAGTTTAATTCCCCAAGCAGCCGAAAACGTCAGACCTCGGCCCACGGAGATAGCGCCGCGATGAGTAGCAGCCACGACAAGAATGCGGAGACGCATAAACAGCTTTCTCTCTCTTTTTCACCTGATCCTGCCCATATTCTCTGACCGTCCAACCTACCATAGAACATATACCAACCATTTCCACCATGTCTGACGAGGAAAAGAAACCAGTCGACGCGCCCGACACAACCGACACAACCGACACAACCGACACGCCAGAGGCCAAGGAAGCTGTCGACAAGATCGCAGAGGCAGCGCCCCCCGCCCGCCCAAGCAGCATCAGCAAGACGGGCTTACTTGCGGGCGTCAAAAAGGCCGACGAGACTATCCTGAGGTTGAACAAGTAGGTCGCTGGTCGGTACTGTAACACGTGCATCATGAGCTAACGAGGGCAGACTGCTAGCTTCCCCAGGCGGCCTCTCCGCATTCCTCTCCACATTCAACTACACCCTCTACATCCTCGCCTACGCTCAGACAAAATCCCCCGCCGTCTCCGCCTTTGCCACAAAGTTGCTGTCCCTCATCCGCCCAGCATGCGATGACACAAAGATACCCGCCACCACCCTCGTCGACAATGGCACCGTCCCGCCCATTGCTGCCCTCGCCGTCCTCATCTCGAAGACGCGCACAACCCTCCGTCTGACGGGCACCCTGCCTCTCTACGCATGGCTGCGTTCCCTCGCCTCGGGCCCCAAGCCAGGCACAGACGTCGTCTTGCATAGAATCGCCACCCTCCAGGCCATGAGCTACTTTGCTTACCAACTGCTCGAAAACATTTCCCTTCTCGCCGACTCGGGCGTCGTCTCCCCCCGCGTCATCTCAGCACTCAACCGCGGCAACCCCAAGACTGCCCGTCTGTACCTCTACGCCTACCGCTGCTGGCTCGGCGGTGTCTCGTGCGACTTCCTCCGTCTGATGCGCGAGTGGCAGATTGAAGGCCGCAGGAGGCTCACCCGCCAGCAAATGGTTGCTGAGGGCAAGGCAATCGCAGAGTACCAGGACGAGGAGGACAAGAGATTTGACAAGAGGTGGTGGACCGACTTCGTCATTGCCAGCGCTTGGTTCCCCATGGCACTGCACTTTAGCAGTGCCAGCGGTGGTATACCCGGCTGGAACCTGGGCATCATGGGCGCTTGTGGTTTGATTGCTGGGAGCACGAGGATGAAGGCGCTATGGGCAAGTACCGCATAGACTTGCTCATCAGCATGGCTGATTGTCTGGGAATTGTTGGTGCAAGTCATTCCATTTTATAGTTGCTTAGAATTTGATTCGGCTGGATTATAGAGTTCACTTATTCGAATTTTTTTGCTATCTTTCAGCGTCCTTCCTATAAAAATACGCAGTTTCTCAATCATGTGCATTCTCCATCATATTTTGGGGCGTGCGTAAAAGATTGTACTCCTCACTTTTGTGTCTAAAATACACGGTTGCACTCTACTAGTTTTAAAATACATTTTCAGAATTAAATGCTCTCTCGTAAAAAAATTAGTCAAAGCAAAGGACTGATATTTTGACATGATTGTCAAGTCCTGAGCTAGATCCCCGTCACATTTAACAGCCCAATTAAAGCAAACATCCCAAGTACGCGGGCATCTTCTAAGAAGCTACTCGCATTACAGTAATAGCAGCTGACTGACTAAATAGCTAAGATCAATTACCACACGTACTCATCCCATAGTCACATTACATCCCGACCGCCAATTCACCACCAGGATATCAATCTAATTATGCAGATAATGGCACCATATGGTCCATTGACATAGATTGGAATTTATGAAGAAGAAGAAAAAAAGAAGAGAGACACGAAGTGCATGTAAGGGCTTTGCCATGCGTCCGGTAACTGTCATCATTTACTTATGATTTTAATCCCAAGTTTGGCGGGTGCAAGTTTAGCTATAATACAGACGGAATGCCAACTTCTATCAAATATCAATCTTCCATCGACATTAAGCAGTCGTATAGCAGTTTAATCCAGTAAATGTATTGCAACTAGAGAAATCCAACTATGTTTATATATAACTATTTTCAACTAAGTAAAGCAACATCTTCACAAAATGCCATCTCCAAAATTCACCTCACCTCCAATAGATATACAGTGATAATCAGCTTACCGGGTGATGTACCAAAAGTTTGGACAAACACAATCAATATTTGCACTATCAGCCCTCACACATTAGGGTTTCTTGTACCCAGCTACATAAGATATTGGGGTTTCCCTTGAGATGACAATACTCTGTATATCCCTGAGGTCCTGGTGTTGCAATTTGCATTTACCCAAGGACGAGGTATATAAATCTCAGCAGCAGTAGTATCCAAAAGGATTGTAACAACTCCACTTGCAACATCATGATGGCTTTTGCCGCCTTCGCATTCATCCCCAGCGTCATCGGATCACTCATCACCAACTCGACACTGGACAAGCAACTCAAGCCTCGCGCCGACGGATCCTTCTACTCCTTCTACTCCTTTTATTCCTCAGGCCCCAACGCCTTCACTTGCACCCATCTAGACGCCAGAAAAAATACACATGCAACTGGCTGGGCGATGCTGGCGGCGCTTTTCTTGCCAGAACGGGGGTATAGACCAGGAGAGGTGCTCGGTAATCGCGTCTACTTCCCACTTCTTCATCCTCTCTCTCTCTCTCTCTCCAAAAACTATGAAGAAAGAGATCTAAGAATAGGGGGCCGGGGGGGGGGGGGGTTGGTTTGCTGACAAGGGAAAATAGAGGGATTTCTTACAC